>NC_141154.1:850255-1100670 GCF_053477565.2 Lygodium microphyllum
TTGTAGTATACTTGGTTCGGTTGGTATTTGTCTGCAGAATCACCCACTATGGAATCACCCATGTACACACTAAATTAATGAAACGCCCGAAAAGGACAGGCGTCCCCATCAACTTCTCGCACAAAGAATCCTCTTTGTGTATGAGCCCCGGTCATCTAAGTTTACGGAATCCACTGTAAAACCTCACGGAATCCACCGTGGAATATGCCTCTTGGCATCATACCCCCGGGGTGGGATAGCAATTGACCTCAATTGCTATTAGCTCAATGTGGAGCTAACAAGTGGGGAAAGCATTTAAGTCTCTAGCGTGCATCCATTGTGCTTCCTCTACAGGATGGTTCTTGAATTTTACTAGATATCTAGAATACCTTCGGCCAGTTCTAGTGGTCATGTAGTCTGTGTCTATGATGGCTTCTGGTTCAAGTATTTCAGTCTCTTCCTCTAGTAAAGGTGGGTTTTCATAAACAGGGTGGATAGGTAATTGGCCTCTAAATGGTCTCAATAAACTGATATGAAATGTATTACGAATTTTCCAATGAGATGGCAATTCTAATTTGAAGGCATTGTCATTAATCTTATGAATGATTCTAAATGGTCCATAAAATCTAGGAGCTAATTTGACAACTGGATGTCTGTCCACACTTTGCAGTCTACGCTTTTCTATTCTAAGCCATACATAATCATCAACTTTGAAATTCATGGCTTGTCTTTTCTTATTGGCTTGTTTGGTATATGATTGTTGGGCTTTAGCAATCATATCCTTAACCTCATCAAAAATACTATTATGCATAGTAGCAATATCATCAGCAGTCTGAATTCTATTAGACAAAGATGCAACAGGTGTAGATAATCTATATCCATAAATGAGTTCAAAAGGTGCTTTCTTTGTAGATGTGTGCGGTGTATTGTTATATGCAAACTGTAATAAATGCAAATGAGTATCCCATGTTTGAGGTTTGGAGATAGTATATGCACGTAAAAGATCTAGAATGGTGCTATTTGTGTCTTCTGTTTGTCCATTTGTTTCTGGATGAAATGCAGATGAGAAATCAATCTTTGTGCCTAGATTTGTAAACAGTGTAATCCAAAAATTATTACAAAATCTAGAATCACGATCTGAAATAATCACTTTTGGCAATCCATGGTTAGTAAAAACAGTTTTCAAAAATAACTGTGTTGCTTGTGATGCTGTTGAAGTTTTCTTACATGCAATGAAATATGCTTGCTTACTAAATCTATCTACAATTGTCCAAATCATGTCATGGTTAGATTTAGTATTTGGTAAACCAGTAATGAAATCCATAGATATATGTTCCCAAGGTTTAGATGGAATAGATAAAGGCATTAGTAATCCATACTGTTTACCATGATGTCTCTTTATTCTTTGACAAATCAAACATTCAGAAACGAAATAAGATACATCTGCATCCATATGCGGCCAATAAAAATCTTCAGTTAACATGCGTAATGTAGATATGATACCTCTATGACCTTGATATGGGGGACAATGAATTTCATTCAAAACAAAAGATCGGAATGGAATAGTAACACACAGTCTCTTTTCAAAAAACATAAATCCATCATTATATGACAATGAATCAACAGGAATGAAATTATCTTGAACTAATTTTTGCCAATTAGAATGAAAAGTAATATCCTGGTGATATGTATCTTTCATAGCAATCAAAGAATCAAAAGATATGATAGAAATATTATGAATTGCAGGTCTTCTACTCAATGCATCAGCAACTACATTTTCTTTTCCAGGTTGGTATTGAATGATAGGATGAAAACTTTGAATGAAGGAAGCCCATTTGATATGACGGTCAGAAATTTGGGGTTGGCTAAGTAGATGTCTAATGCTTTGCTGGTCAGTCTTTATCATGAATTATGAACCCATTAAATAGTGCTTCCACTGTTTTAATGCTTGTACAACTGCTAATAGTTATTTGTCATAAGTGGAATATTTGAGCTCAGAGGGTTTCAGCTTAGAACTAGAATATGCTATTGGATGATTGTCTTGCATTAATACGGCTCCTATTCCTGATCCACTAGCATTAGTCACAACTAGAAAGAATGGTCTGGTAAAGTCAGGTAACTGTAGTACAGGGGCATTAGTTAATGCACGTTTTAGTAAGTCAAAGGATTTCTGCTGAGTTTCAGTCCATTGATAAACAATTCCTTTCTTAAGAAGTTTTGTTAATGGTAAAGCAAGTAATGAAAAATTACGTACAAACTTCCTATAGAAACTAGCAAGACCAAGGAATGAGCGTAATTCATGTACATTTTTAGGAATAGGCCAATGCAATATTGCATCAATTTTCTTAGGATCAACTTTTATTCCTTCTTTTGATACAATATGACCCAAATACTCAATTTATGTCTTAAAGAATTCACTCTTTTCAGGATTTGCAAACAATTGATTTTCTTTTAGTAATTGAAAAACTAATGATAAATGCTCATAATGCTCTTTTTCACTTTGACTAAACACCAAAATATCATCAAAGAAAACAATCACACAATACTGATATTTCAAAAAGATACGGTTCATCATTCTACTGAAAGTAGCAGGTGCATTGGTCAATCCGAATGGCATGACTAAGAATTCATAATGGCCAAACTGTGTTTTGAATGCGGTCTTAAATATGTCATATTTATCTAACCTCACCTGATGATATCCAGACTTAAGGTCAATTTTACTAGATATAGAAGATCCTTGCAGTTTGTCCATAAGGTCATCAACTCTAGGTATAGGATACCTATTCTTTACAGTGATCTTATTTAATGCTCGGTAGTCAATACACATACGATAGGTATTATTCTTTTTCTTGACTAAGAGTACAGGTGCACTGAATGGGGAACTGCTAGGTCGAGTTAAGCCTCTATTTAGTAATTCTTCAACTTGACTCTGGATTTCTTTTTGCTCTATTTGATTGTGCCTATATGGTGCTTTGCAAGGTGGTTGTGTGCCAGGTGTTAGATCAATCTTATGGTCTTCTGGACGTGATGGTGGTAAACCTAGTGGTAGGTCTTGTGCAAAATAATCTTTAAAATATGAAAGAAATTCCTTATGCCTAGGGTGCATATGATTTTCCTTTGCGTGCAATTCATTCACCCAAATGAGATATGACTTAGTATTCTTGTGTAGTGCACGTTTTGCTTGAGTATGCGAAAGCAGTGGAAAAATATGAGATGCATGCATACCATATAATGTAATAGATTTTCCTTGAAAATTAATATTCATTGTGTGCGTGGAATAATCTATATTTGGATTATGCTGGTGTCTCCATGGCATTCCTAAAATAATGTCGCTTGAATGTAATGGGACAACTAAGAAATTTCTTCTTTCAATGTATGTACCAATTTGAATTTCTAAATCTTGTACTTCTTGTGTGCCATTGTACCTAGTGCCTAAAAATGCAGCTTTTATGCGATAATGCGTAGGTACAGTATGTAAATTCAATTCTTTTACCAATTTTGCTGAAATAAAGTCATGAGTACTACCATCATCATTCAAGATAGTTCTTTCCTTTCCATGCACCAAACATCTCATAGTCAACAATGAATGTGGGGTAGGCATACCTGGTAAAGTGTCGGAAGTAGTAGTAAGATCATCCTCATCCTCAGTGAAATCCGGCATATCCTCATGCTCGTCTTCGTCCATGGCTCCAAGATAGTTGATATGTGCTGGTGGTTTCTTTGAATGACAATTTACTGCGAGATGCCCTAGCTGGTGACATTTATAGCATACGATTGGCTTGGCTTTGGTTACATTATTTGCAATGGCTGGAAGTCTGGGTACATTTGGATTTGCTTGTGGAATAGGCTTTGGATTTGGATTGACATTGGAGGGTAATGCAGGTGGTTTAGGTCAATTCTTGCGGAAAGATGGTGATGAGAAAGGACCTGGATTAAACCTTCTAAAATTGGAATTGAATTGTTTAGATCCATAATTACCATTGGCTTGGAATTGCTGTGGTTGTCTGTCTCTTCCGCGTAACTTATCTTCAGTGTCGTGAGCTAAGGAGATGGCGTCTTCAAGGGTAGCAGGCTTGAACATGTTCACTTGAGCGTAGTAATGTCCAAGAAGTCCAGACATATACTTCCGCTTATGTGTCGTCTCTGGTACATCTTCAAGCATGCGTAGCTGTAGGAGTGCATTCCAAAAACGCTCTGTATACTGTGAAATAGGCTCACGATCTCGCTGTTGAAGTAAATCCCATTGCTTGATAGCCTTCTCATGAAATTGCGGTGGAAGGAAATTCTGCATAAACTTCTTCTTGAAATCTTCCCAAGTAGTAGGACATTCTATGCTCTTGCGGACTACAGTCCACCAAAGTGATGCTCTATCTATCAGATGGTTAGTAACACACTTGATTTTATCTTTTTCTGGATAAGTTTCCTCATGGAAATAGTCATCAAACTGGCTAATGAAGGATAAAACAGTCTTTCCTTCTCGTATGCCATTGAAAGTGCGAAATTTGAAACTTCGTTTACTTATCTTGGATTCCTTGCGAATGGTTTGTGCTTCAAGAGTGGCGTCGATGGTACGGCGAATCAAATCTTCAGCTTGAGGTTCTTCTTTATCGGTGGACGCTCTTTGTGATTTTGTCAATTGCGCTTGTAGTGCTTCCCTAGCCCTTTGCTCTTCTTCCAATTGCAGCATGATTAGATCCAGCTTTTGTTCCATGGTAGGCTCAGGTAAGTCGTCTTCAGTCATAGAATCATCCATATGTGGGGTCGTCATCCTGTAAAACTCAACAAACCTTTCTCACTCAAAATTAGGTTAGCGGGATGAGCGTAGCTCAAATTTGGGGTTACAAGGCTTTGTATTTTTGGATATTTCTTTCTCAATTTTTAGAAAATCTGTAATATTTTTGTATCCGTTTGTTGAAAGTACTTCAACGAACTTGTAGATAGGTAGAACAGCTTGCCATGAACAACTTTCCAGTTCAGAGTTTTTGCATATGAACAAGTCTTCTAGGAGTTTTGAGCACTAGTCAGTTCTGATTTAGTCTGACTTGCAGAGTTGCGGACTTAGCAGACTTGCAGAGTTGTTGACTTGCTGAACTTAGGCCGACTTACAGAACTTACAGGACTGGATTCCATTTGACTAGTAGAACTTGACTTTGGCAGCGCAGGACCTGGAGTATATCGACTTATCTGCCCTGTGTGACTTGCAGAGAATTGAGTGACTTAAGCTTAAGTGATTAAGCTTAAGCTTAATAAGATTAATAACTTAGGCTTATTAGGGAGGGAGAATCGTCAAGAAATGGCGCAATTCGTGGAGGACAAGAGTATGGATTTGATGCCGTCGCGGAAATTTCGGACCCACTCATACAGCTCGTGATGAAGTTTATGAAGTATTAAGCTTTCTCCTAAAGCTTAACTCAAGCTTAAACTTGAGATAGAAAAGAAATATGAAATTTTCCTCACTGTTTGTCCACGACTTGTTGATGGAGATGAATGCGTGGTCCTCCGCCTACAGAGCCTGATCCTTCGTGATCTGACAGTAGAAATAGGGGTTATTGATCGCCAGAAGTCTGCCTGTATCGACGGTTCGCGACGAGATTGACTGTAGAGCCCGTTCGTTCCTGGAGCTCCGCCTTTGCCCGAGATTGGTAGCGATTGGAAGCTCTTGATCTCTGCTCCGCTCTGATACCACTGGTGCGTAGATCGGTCGCAGATAGCTCACGTAGTGAATCCCTGAAGGTCCCCAAGAACAATGAACTCTACCTTTTTGCACAAAAAACAATGTAAAAGCTTGAATGACAAGAAGCAAGAGACAAATTGGGTTCAATCTCCCCCATGCCTTGTGTGAGCGCTTCACAAAGCATGTATTTTATGTATATTTCAATCTTCATGCTCAATAATAGCCCAATTTACAAAAATATGACAAGCTTTTAGCTTTTGAGTTTGCTTTCTACAAAAATAGGAAATAAAGCTAATGGACGGTGCCCATAGAGTCTGGCACGCCCAATCTCAATGTCCAAATAGAAATAACATATCCATGCGCATAGGCACATACAAAATAATAATAAATAATTGATGTCTCAATAGACATAACCAAAATATAGGCGTAGCGCCTATCAAAATATAATCCAAAAGTCGAATACTCGCTAAACTCCAATGCTTTCCTCCGCCACTGCTGCTATCTCTACACATCAACTGAAGCATTCACAATCGTTAGTAAAATAATACAATTAAACCGACAAAAGTGAATACCTAGCAGTCTTCAGCTACATAAATAAATCAACTGGTTAGAAATAAATCCTAACCTTAATTTATTACGAGTACGCACTCTAAACTCATAAATTTTTATTAATTTAATATGCATTTTGCAGAATCACCTGCTATGGAATCACCCATGTATACACTAAATTAATGAAACGCCCGAAAAGGATAGGCGTTCCCATCAACTTCTCGCACAAAGAATCCTCTTTGTGTACGAGCCCGGGTCATCTAAGTTTACGGAATCCACCGTAAAACCTCACGAAATCCACCGTGGAATATGCCTCCTGGCATCACTAGCCCTTTTCATCCTTTGAGTTGGGATCATCACATTTCCAAAAGTGCCACATCAGTAAACTGAGATTTATTTTTGTGCCAAAAACAATTTATTTTTTTCATAAAAATTAGGTTTCTTTTTCTTAAAAGATACACAATTATATTGCAAGTTAAAATATTCATTTAATGTATATCTTTTTGTATTAAAGGCCCTCTAAATTAATTCATCCTCCAAGAATAAACCACCACTCTTCTAAAAGTATAACATCAACAACTTGAATCTATTTTTATTCCAAAAAATGATTTCTTAAAAATTTTCATAAAAAATAATATTACAAGTTGAAGTACTCATTTTCTATTAAAAAATTTATACCAGAGGCCCTCCAAATTAGCTCATAGTTTTAATACCCACACATATGATACCTAGGACCCTATAGAGTTTGCTACATACCTAGTTTATGCTCCACTAGTCCTCCTAACTTCCATATCAACATGATGGACCGGTTTAAATAAAAAAGGCTTGGGATGATTGGAGGGAGCTTCAAGCTCTACCCCGAGACCTACGGACCACTTATTGCTCAAGTGTTTTGAACCGAGCGGCTATGGCTACCTCTCACATAGCCGACACGCAATGCCTACCTTACGGGTGTAGTGAGCTTACCTTGATGCTTGATCGAGTACCCTCCTCTTTCTTGCACACCGGTAGCTCCACGATCCTTGAGGCAAGCTCAAGCAACCTCAATCCCTCTCCCATGAGCTTCATCCTCCATAGCCATGCGCGAGACAAGAGAAGAGAAGAGGGGAGGAGAAGATGAAGAGAGAAGATGGAGAGCTTCTTCTCCAAGATCCCTCACTTTCACACAATCACTCCCTCACACTCTCTCAATCCCTCTCTCAAGCACAAGCAAGAAGGCAAGAAACAAGAGAAGAAGAAGAAGAAGCTTTGGCCACACACAAGATAGAGCTTCCCATTCACTTTTCAACTTTATATACATGTCCTATTTTCCATGGGTGGTCATCCCCCTTTTTTACATGGCCGGCCATTAGCCTAGGCCCATTTCCTCATTTCCTACCGTTCTAGTCTATCCTATCCCCAACTAATGCATACAATTTGCACAGGAGTGAGCCTGGTGCTCTTTTACAAGGTTTTGGAAGTGTTTTCATACTTAATGGTGCGCTTTTTATTCTTTTACTCTCCTTGGGCAACTCCAAGACTTCTTGAGGATAGTGCTCGTGCATTTAATTTTTTCCTAGATCTAGTTGCCAATTAAGGCTCCTTTTCTTTTTCTCTTTTTCCATTTCTTGCTCCTCTATGTTGCGGTAAACATTACCTTGTCTGTGAGTAGAGGATCTTCAGTTTCGAGTTGAAAGTCTTCAGGCTTGTGGTATCAATAAGCGATCTGTAGATCTTGAGGTGGTGGGCATGGATCATCGAACAATGAGGTTCCAAGATCTATGCCAATGGCAGCTCCATCACTCGATTTTCCTTCTTCTTGATTTGGTTCAGTCATGGCAGCCACCATCAGTTAGGTGGATGATTGGCAACATGAAATCTGTTGAGCCATTTAAACCTTTGCAGCGAAGCTCCTAAAGTTGTAGTAATGGGGTCATGTACAACTCCTGGAAAAATTCCTTGTCATTGGAGGATGTAGTAGATGATCTCCTTCAACCAAGCAGCCCGTTCTTGGAACATGAACATAACCTGCAAGAAAAGTGGTGCATTTCCTAGGGGGTGTGTCTATCTCACTGTGTAGTGCATGGTGCCCGTGCCAGTGGAATTGGGAGATGGGTCTAACCTTGGGCAAGCCCTTGGTAATGTCCCACACTTGAGGACCCAGTTCATGCGGCATTGGAGGTGCGATGCAAAACTTAGGGTGATAGGTCTGAAAGTCCTGCCCTTGATGTGCCCTAAGTGTGAAGTGGGGGAGGGGCTAGAGAGGACTTTATGCAGTGAGTGTGGTGCACAATAATAGTGAAGGAAGACTACAAGCACATGTTTTTTTTTTTTGAGAATGGGAGAGAGTATATTGGGCAAGGTATGTGGCACCTATTTAGTCACGGGGCGGTCCCGCAGGCATTGTGATAAAAATGCGCAACTTTGTAGGTATTCTTTAATACCTGCTTTAGCTCTCAGAGGAGTGGTGGACAAGAAGGGGTGATTACACCTTGCAAAACGGGTGTCACTCATATTTTCTAAGAGCTCTAGGCAGAAGGCACGGAGAAGAGTAGCCCGCATCATCAACCTAGTTATGGATCTACTATCTATTCCTAAGTTAATATAAAAAAAGAGTGGGGGGAGATGGGCTTCATTTGCTACAGGTTTCTAGAGTAGCAAGAATTTGAGAAGTCGATGGTAATTACAAGTGGTCAAGAATGCTGGATCGGGGCAAGAAGAGAAGTCTACAAGAAAATGATTTATGGAGGGAAGTATATCTTCTACCCTAAATACTAAGCACTCCTCCAGGCTTCTAGCATTTACATTATAGATTTTCGGGAAGTCATAATCCCCATGTAAATCTCTATCGTAGTCCACTCCATGCCTACGGGGGTAGGGCATGTAGATGGGATCGTTACGCTCTTCGGGGAGGGAGCTACAAAATGCGATCCAGGCATCAAAATTGGTGTCCCAAATCCTCCTTTGCCATTTCGGCTGTGCCTCGTAGCCTTGGACCGATTTGGGAACCAGATTGACCTTGTCTTCCCAGTACTCTCGTGGCTCTTGTCTCCACCTAGTCATTATCATGCTTCTTTCTTCCATCCATCTGTTCACAAGTTCGTTAGCCAGATCTTTAATATTGGCTACGACTCCTAAAGGCAGGGCCCGATCCAGAGAGCATGGGAAAGCGAATGAAAGCTCGAACGACCTCTTATGTAGCTCTCGCTTGCGCCAAATGACCAACTCCTAGGGCCAGTCTACAGGATGTGTATCATTCCTAAGTGGCATGGGCTCCTCAGGGAGTTGTCGTAGAAGTGTGCGTGCTCAGTGTTGGGCCTCCTCAGCTAACTCTTGTATCCTTCTCCTAGCTACAACTATGTGTTCAAGTAGATCGGCATCTGCAGGTTCCTCCTGTGGGATCTCGGGTTGAGGCGGACTCGGCATCCTTTGTGGCTCTTCGTCATCATCTTGCTCTAAATCCGGACCCTCTTCGACATTTTGCTCAACCACGGGAGGAATGAATGGTGGTGGTGGCGGTGGCTGCTCTTGCTCCTGAAAACCTAACTCCTTGAGCTCAGTAGTGGAAAGGCCCGTACAGCGTAGGTAGTAGAATTGTTGCTCTTTAGTTATTCCTGTACTTGTTGGAAGCTCCCGCTCTTGAAGACCATATCTTAGAGCCCGGGTGGTTAGCTCCAACTTTCTGTTTACCTTTTCCATTGTATCATCGCCCTCAACTTGCATCACGTGGAGCACCGTGTCGAGGAAGGCCTATCACTAGGTCTTACTGGTTATCTCTGCAGCCTCAACCCTAGCTTCGGCAAGCATTCTTTCGCATTCTGCCACCACTAGGCGTTCAATTAAGTCCCTTACCCTGTCAAAGTTTTTCCTTTCCCACTCCATGGCTCTCTCCTCCATCCTTTTCCTTTGTTCCTCCAACTTGCTCGCCAGGGTGGTTACTACCTATTGTTGCTCATTTGATAAAAACCATAATTGGTTTCTTTCTCTTAATTTCTGAGCAAGCTGTTCTTCAATAATCCCTCTTGCTTGATCAACAATGCTAAGCCTGTGGTGCGCCTCGGCCAGGATTTCTGATTTCTCCTGCATTGCTCTTGGCTTTGGATTTCAGCGCGAGGAATAGCCTTTTTTGATTAAAGGTCATGGCCATGAGGGCTTCTACGTCTTCCTGGGAGGTCTTCAGTGCATCTTGCAATCTTTGCACTTCATTCTATAGCCGTTTTGCTTCAGCTCTGCTGAGACTCCTGGCCCTTCATTTTTCAGGAATTTGATTTCCCTTATTAACCTATTTTGTTCTTCTAGCTCCTGCCATGACTGGGGCTCCATGGCATGTTCTTGTGGAACAGTGGCTTCGCCTTCTTGAACCTCCCGGTAGAGCATTTTCACTTGGGCAACCCTTTGTTGTAGATCACTGTATTGCTGCATCAGTTCCTTTAGGTTCCTTTTTTTTTCCACCAGGCTCTGCTCCTCGTCCTCCAGCCTTTGCCTAAGGTGACTTTCATTGTTCTGGGCTTCCTTCGTTTTTTCTGCTAGCTGGTCCTGCAGGGCCTTTATTTCTCTCAGTTTGTCGGCTTCCTACCTTGAGACCTCTAGCCTGAGGGCTGCTAACGTCTCCTTTTCTTTCTCTAGTTCCAGCAAGGCCACCTTCTTCTCTTCTTTTGCCTTGTCCAGTTGTGTTAGTAACTCGGCCACATATGTGTCATAGTCAGTGTCGGCAGGCATGGGAGTATTGGGTGTGGTGGTCGATGCCTCCAACCTTTGTCATTTGGGGTCTTGCCATGACTCTGCATTTGCAGCAGTGAGCCTTTTCAATCTAGTTCCAGGCACGATCTCGGCCACCTTGCTCACTAGCATCTGCACCATGGTCATGAGCTGTGCCATGTCTAGGGGAGGCGTGGGTTGTGCAGTGGTTGCAGTCATAGTTGCAGCCGTTGTCGACACAAAGGAGGGAGGAAGTGGAAGTGGCTTCAGCTTTATGGCTAGGGCTTACGGGTTCGAGTTCTCTGCCCCCATGGGTCTCTTCCACCAATCTTCGTGTAGCTTCCGCCAGTTCGGCCAGTTCCTTTAGTCGCTGCTCTTCGGCTTCTTCTCCCGCCCTTCTTTTCCTATCCTCTTCTGCCTTCTTCGACTCCTCTCTTATCCTTGCAAGCTCCTCCTCCTCTTTCCTCCTCCTTTCTTCCTCCGCCCTTCGAGAATCTCTTTGAGCCCTTTTGATGTCAGCCCGTTCTTCCTTACTTAATTTTTCTTTCTTCTCCTTTGGTCTCCTATCACTTTTTCTTTGTTCTTCGGGTTTGCTCACTCGTGAAGGCGGCACCTCCTGCTCTCCCTTGTCACTTATTGTTCTTTCGCTTGATTCCCTCCTTCATGGTGAGGTAGGCTTTGATGCGCGGATTTCTCATCCATGACGCCCTCATCCTTTATTGCTTTGTCTATGATGGCTGTCAAGATACCCCCGTATTTGATCGTAGAAGCTGCCTTTGATACAGGTTTCTTCCTTGCGGAGCACATGGTTGAGGCAGGGGATTCTCCTCTTGCTTGGGCTTCCACCGGAGTGAGGAGGGCAGCTGAACTTTGAATGGTTTTCTGTACAAATCCATTCCAATCTATCTCTTCAGGGACTCCTGCTACTATGCTTTCCAACAGTGGAACCCTGATCCTATTCATCAACGCATTGTACCGTTGGCCCAAGAAGAGGGTATGGATCATCTTCGCTTGTAATTCACTGCTGGGTCTGGGATGTCAACCAAGCTAATTCCATCCACGGTGTGCACCACTTCTTTCTTGACCCCCAGCATGGTGGAAACATCTCGTCTCGGCCATCTCTCTTTCTTAAGAACAAGCCCCAGGGCCTTTTCTATGATTGTTGCATTGAGGAGCACTTTGATTCTTCTTTCCTGCTCCCCTATCCTTACTGTGACAGTGCCACAGTTCGTGCTCTTGTCGAAGTTCCTCAGGAAATCCGCACATATGCTGTTATCCACAGCCTGCCCCACCTTTTCCACGTACTTGTGGAGGTGGCATCTGTCCACAAAGTCTTTGATCGCGGGTTCCTCTAGGATGGCCTCGTCCAGATTCAGTGTGTGCTTGAAAGTGAACTGACTAAATCCTCGCGTCTCGATGATGCTGATGCCGAATTTGGTCATTTCTTCTTCAGAGAATGGGAGTTTGCCCCCTTTGTCCTGTCCTGCCATGGTGGTGACCTGTCAACACACCATGCCAACATTAATGTCTAACAATCAGCTTATTTCTAATCAAAACTTAGTTTGAGAGAAAAATATATGTGCCCAAAATGGGTACACTTGCTTAGAGGCTTGACCATTGCTATTGTTTTACTCTGCAGTATTCTTCCATAGAAACTTACTTAATTATAACAATCTGCTAGCTAGATAGCATAACTTTTCATTTTTGCTCTGCTCTTACTCACATTGCTCCCCCCTCCATCGGGGATCTTTCAAAGAATCCTTCCTAGGATTAGCTCAGGAAGGACGAGGTAAGCGCTGTTTCGCGTGGGTTGACTTACCTAGCCAATAGCCAATCATAGAAGCTTGGATTGTATTCGAGTTGGGCATGACAATCAAGAGTAGATGGTTGGATGGAGACTTGGGAAATGTAGGTCAAAACGTCGTGGAAGAGATCTCCAATATTGAGGCAACTGGCAACATGTAATTCCTCTTCGGTGAGGAATTGGTCAATGTAGGGGTGGGCGAGCACATGGTCGTCCAAATGCTGATTACGGGTGATGGCCAAGACCCTAAATGAGATAGGTACCACATAAGTGGGGTCATATTCGATAGTTTTAACTTCCCTGCATTGCTCAGCATTGGTCATTATTCGACAACCTTTTTTCTCCCATTGGATCCTTAGCATAAACCACTGCTGCAAGAATGTGGAAGGTGAGCTTGCCATCTACGTGAGCTTGTGCAACTCCTGTTCAAGAGGAGAACGAGGAGGCTTACGATACGAAGTGATAAGTCTTCTGAGGACAGCTTGATCCTTCGAGATTTCGTCATTTGCTATCAGTTCGGCAGCAATTTTGGGAACTTTAGTGGTTATAAGTTCGTATTCCTCCCAAGTGCATGGTAATGCACGAACATCCAAAGCAAGCGTTTCATCAAGAAGGCCTAGGTCTAGCTCTCGTAGCTTCTAGCAAATGTAGTCAAAGTTTTGTCTAACATTTTAATGCAGGTTATTAAGTCATCCCCAGAAGTTGCGGCAAGGTCCTTAGCCAAAGAGAGGAAAGGTCGTATTGCGTATGAAGGTTTAAGACCCGCTGGCGGGGGTGGTGCAACTGGACTGGATAGTTGTGACTTCCTCATTAGTGTCACGGGTTGGGCCTTGCACTCTGAAGCATGTTGAGGTGCTGTAGGAAGCTCCGTAGGAATGGGGGTTGTGCTAGGTTCTGAGTGGGTAGTCATAATGGCTTTTAAGTTCTCAGGATTAGGGAGGTTTAAGGCCTGTGGCATTTGCTTTGGTCGATAGATGAGCTGAGGCTTGCTAGCCACAGCTGGCCATGTCCTGCTAACTATGTTCTGGGCACCACTTGTGCAAGCCTCTCTCATTAGGGTGAGATTGCTTGTAGATGAGCTTCTTATCTGGCCATTTTTAGACACCCAAATCCAGGGATTGCCCTCGTAGTATCCTTGTGCCCGCAAGAGATCTTTGGGAATCTAGCGCGGCATGGTTGTGTGTCTACGGCGATAGCACCTAGACTGCCTTTTAGGTCGGGACGGTTGATAATTTTGACGTTTAGGATCATACTTGGGTGGTCTACCTGGATGTGGTCTTTGCCATTTTGGTACCCATAGATACTTGGACACTTTGGCCTTGTGAGCGCTCTTGGTGGGTTTGGGCCTGGGGTCGGGAGCCCAGCATGAGGCCGTAGTTTCCATCTATTCACACTCGGTCTGAAGCGTGCTTGTAGGCATTTCTACTAGTGGCTTCATAAAGGTGGGGGAATTAAGATAGTCCTTGCTGAAGGTCGTCACTATGCACACATTGCCGATAACAAGATGTATGCGGTTTAGGTTGTAATCTACATTGTAGTTGGTTTGCTTCTTGAAAGTGCGACCCAATAGTGACACATTACCAGCTCCTTTAGTGTCAGGTAACACATGGAAGAAGGCTGGTAAACTTTCAAACTCGATGGAAATGACCACCTCCACTTCCCTAGGAGTGGGTAAGCAGTACCCCCAAACGGGGTGAGTTTAGCGTTAGTGGGCTGTAGTTTCGGTTGACCAATGCGTGTCCAATGGTCATGCGTCAAGATGTTGTAGTCGGCACCTTCATCAATCAAGGCTTCGAAAGAATACACCGCTCCTGCTGCGACTGTGATCCGCAGGTACGTCGGTGCCACTGCTTCTTCGTCCTGATCTTTAAGGTCAGTTACAATAGCCATGCGGACGTTCAGTGAGGGTTCTAGCACGGGTGGCTCATATAATGGATGTGAAGGAGGATAGTACTTCTTAATGCGGCTGCCGTTAAAAAAGCCTATTCCTTCACCATCAAGTGTCTCCAACTCGACATTCCCGGTCCTACCAATCATGCAGACTCTGAAAGGCCCTAGCCCCCGAAACTTCATCTTCTGTTTATGTCCTTTTATCGAGTATAACAGAACAAGGTCCCCTTGTTCGAAGTCTCGCTGCTTGACATGCTTATCAAACCACATCTTTCATCGAGCCTTTTCACAAATCAGAGAGTGAGTGGCGAGGAGTCGCGTCTCGTTAAGCACTCGAGTTCCACCAAGCGGTTGGTCCAAGCCTCTCTTCCCTCCCAGCACTCCTGGACTGCTAGCCTCAAGCTAGGGATGGTAAATTCTAAGGGTAAAATGGCTTCAGTTCCGTACGTCAGCCTAAAGGGTGTCTGTCCTACAATCGTTTTATAAGTTGTGCGATAGGCCCACAAGGCCACCATTAGCTTGTTGTCCCAGTCACTTCTCGAAGTAGACACGACTTTTGTAAGCACATTGACTAGGATTTTATTTGTGGATTTGGCTTGGCCATTAGCCTGAGGGTAATAGGGAGAGGACTTCTGATGAATTATTAGGAAGGTAGAGAGCAAGTGGGCAATCACTTCATTAATGAAGTGTGTGCCTTGGTCGCTTACAAGTTCGATTGGACAGCCAAACCGTGAAATTACCTGCTCCCACAAGAACTTTGCGGTGGTCCTAGCATCGTTCTTCCTCGTGGATGTGCCTCTGCCCATTTCTTTAGATAGTCGGTCACCACTATGATGTATCGAGCTTGGGAATACTATGTCGTAGGACTGATAGGTCGAATAAAATCGATGCCCCATTTTTCGAAGGGTTGTCGGGCTATGACAGGGTTCAACTCCATCTTGTCCTTTCGCACAGGCACTTTGGTCCTTTGGCACTCATTGCAGTGCTTTACAAATTTAGCTGCATCGCGGAATAGGGTGGGCCACCATAGCTAGGATTGTAGCACCTTTTGGGCTGTTGTGTCCCCGCTAAAGTGTCCTCCAACGATTCTTCCATATGCTTCGTTCAATGCATCGTGCATCTCGTGTTCACATATGCATCTACGCAATAAACCGTCTTGTCCCAACCTGTAGAGTTGGCCAGCTATCAGTTGGTATGGCTGAATTTTCAAGATAAGTCTCTTCAACCTGGCCTTCTCAATGGGTCGCTCTGGTAGTCCATTTTCTAGCACTTGCACTATGTCATCGGCCCAATACGGCGCCAGATCTGCTTTAAATAATTCTCATTCACTAGAGAAGTTAAAAAGATGGGCGTCCGGCAACTCGTCAGGCACGCCTTGCCCAGTGGCTTCTCTTGTGGGTATGCGGGACATGTGGTCAGCCATGTAGTGCTGCTTTCCCTTGCGTACAACCACAGAGAAGTCAAACTCCAGTAAGAGGAGTAACCATCTAGTTATGCGCCCCATAGTGCAAGGCTTGTTCACAAGATACAATAAGGCTTGATGGTCAACAAAGAAGACAAAGGGAGTGGCTAACAGGTAATGCCTAAATGTTTTTACCGCAAATACCATAGCCAACCCCTCCTTTTCTGTCGTGGAATAGTTCATCTCGGTCTCTGTGAGCTGCCTGCTGGAAAAACTCATAGGGTAATCCAAGTTATGTTCACCAGGCTGGCATAGCATGGCTCCAATAGTGAACTTAGAGGTGTCTATGTGTACATGGAATGTTACGTTCCAGTCTGGGGCTCACAAGATTGGTGCAGTCGTAAGAGCCTTTTTCAACTCCTCATATGCACACTGGCATTCCTCCGTCCACTCAAACACTATCAATAGCTTGTACAAAGGTCTAGCTATTAGTGCATAATTTAGCACAAATCGTCGATAATGTCTAGTGTGTCCCAAGAAGCACTAGACTCCCTTGTAGTTATCGGGTGGCGGTAGGTCAACAATGACTCTAACTTTGGAAAAGTCAGTAGCAATGCCGCTCCTTGACACTACGTGCCCTAAGATGCATCCGTGTTTTACCCAGAACTGGCACTTTAAGGGGTTCAACGAGAGGTGGTACAGCCTACACCTTTCAAAGACAGCTCTCCATTTCTCCAAGTGTTCAGCCCAACTAGACTGTAAACATAGGTCGTCTACAAACACTTCAAGTTCGCGCCTAAGCATGTCCTTAAAGATAGTGCACATTAGGCATTGGAAAGTTGCAGGTGTGTTCATTAGCCCAAAAGGCATGACAATGTAGGCGAACACGCCCCATTCCGTGGCAAAGGCAGTCTTGTGCCTGTCATCGGGGTGCACTTGCACTTGATTGTAGCCCGAGAAACCATCCACAAAACTGTAGGATTCCTTCCCTGCTACCCTTTCAAGCATGTGCTCGGTGTAAGGTAAGGGATAGTTATCCCTTTTTGTAGCGGCATTCACTCTTTTGTAGTTCACGCACACTCGGATTTTTCCATTTTTCTTCATGACAATCACGATAGGTGATACCCAATCCGTGTGCTCGATCTCATATATGAAACCTGTCCTCATGAGTTTATCAATCTCCTCCTTCACTGCATGGGCATGCTTGGATTCATGGGGTAAGGTCATTGTTTCGTTGGCACTACATCAGAAACCATTGGGATGTTATGAGTCACAACCCTAGGGTCGACTCCCTTAAGTTCGTCCAAGGCAAATATGTCAATGTAATCTTGCAAGAGTGCAATGAGTTTGGTCTCTTCCTCCTCCCCCAAGTCATCTGCGACAAACACCAGTCTTGGTTTTTCACCTTTCCCAGCCAAGTTAACCTCTTTCACTTTGGTGGGTCCCTCGATCGGTTCACTAGACTGACCTTGTCTTTTTGCACCTAAGAGAATCACCACTCTGTCACCCTTTTTAAATTTTGTAAACCGTTTGGGCAGATCCTGTGGTTTCCTCTGCCTTTCCACTTTTGAGTCCCTTGCTTGCTTCCTGACCTCCTCTTTTAGCCTCCTGCGCCTCAGGTGGACTGGCAAGTCTCCCTTGGTGTGTTTGACCTTAGAGGGTTGCGGTGTCTTGGGATCACTCTCAGTGCTAACTTCCGACTTTAACTTGAACTCGCATCCCTCACTTGAGGAAGGTGTTTCCCTAGGGGATCGTAGTTCCATAGGTGCATCTGTCTTGAGCACTGGGATTACCCATGGTTGTGCTACTCCGGCTTGCTCGTAATTCACAGCTCCTATGCGTTCTAGCCAGGATCTGTCACACTCCATTAGCATGACTTCTTTTTCATTCTGACTGATCCCTTCTTTCCTAGGCCTCAAGTCTGCCCTGATTTGTTCTATCGCTTTTCCCTCCGTGTCATACTCTATCATGTCTACCTCTTCTTCACTCTCTTCTCCCGTAGAGTGACAGTCCTCATACTCCTCATCATCCGGGTCTTGTCCTTCTGACTGCTCATCATCCCCTAAGCTTCCCTCTTCAATCTCCTTTTCGTCAGTAACTAAAGCCCAGTTATATAACAAGTTTAGGTCATGGACCTTGGTCCATTTCCATTCTGGTTTAGTTAAAAGGTCACGTAGAGGTTTTAAGTTAGCAGCCAAATTGCCATCCAATTTATCGGTCAGATACTCTACAATTTCCTAAAGCTCTAATTTGTTGTTGGGGATGCAAGACGAGGCCGGCTTGCCCGGGTTGAGTGAGCTTCCTACCATCATGCAAAGCGGCACAACTGGCTCCTCAGTTGGCATGGTTGCGGCTTTAGTAGCCTGCTAATGTGGTCCTTCCTCATTTGAGAATGGTAGGTCAGTGGTTTCCAAAAAGTGCATCCAATCCCTCTCATCCTCAGGGCAAGGAATATATCTAGCGAGCGATCCATAAGGCTTGGTCGTTTGAGTATTGCCTTTTAGCATAGCTGAGATGGCAGCTAGGTCAACAGGTATCGTCGTCCAAGTGTCCATCTCTACCCTCACTGCACTAGTTCTGTTCCCTAGGAAAATCAATCTATTGCCCCAATCCTCTATGACTCGTGCATTCCTCATCCAAGGTCGGCCTAATAGTATGTTATAATCCACTCCCTTCATGACAATGGAGTTTACCAAAAATTGCACACCGGCAATCTTTACCGGCCAATTCTTTAAGACCCCAAATGGTCTTACCCTCATTCCATTTGCTAGCGTGACATTGAATCTAGCAGTCTCTACAGGAGGGTTTCCCCATGCCTCTAGGACTGCATGGTTTAGCACACTAACACCGGCGCCTGTGTCTACAATTCCTTTTCGAGTCATGTCTCCTAAGGCTAGGACGGGCAAAACTGCATGCATTTCAAGGCCTTCCCAAAAAGCATTGATGTGCAAAGACTTAGGATCTGGGTGTAGAGTTAGACTTGGGATCCGTATAACTACATCATGATCTTGTGGATCAGCACTCGCAAGTCCGGTGTGTCCCTCGATCGAGTCTTTTAACTCCTGCCACAAGGAATGATTTTTCCTAAGCAGATCCTTCAAGCTTAGAGTTACTGGAGTGGATAGCAAGGTTGTGAGGAGGCGACTGGACCCTTGTCTTCCTCTGAGGCTAGCAGTTCTAGGCCATGCATTCTGTTTGCCCTGGTAAGCTTCCCCCCGGCCTTGCTAGTAAGTCGCTCCTAGTGGTGCAGGTATGCTCCGAGCCTGTGGTTTTGAGGGTGAGACTGGTGTGCTAACACTGGAGAAGTCATCCATAGGGTCTTCCAATATGGGTTCAGCATCTTTGAGGTGCTTTTGGGCGTCCTTGACCCACTCCTTAACCTTGGCTATAGCCTTGAGTTGCCGTTCGGGGTGGGGATATTCCCCCACCTTGGCACTCCCTAGCTCTGTTGTCTTAGGAGCCGAGGTCTGTGCCTCTACATTTGTGACCTTCTTTCCTATTACCAGCGTAGTCGTTTCCTCGGTTTGAAGGGTTATCTTCACATCAGTTAGCTTGTTCTTTGTTAGCTTGTTCTCGCTCTAGGCAGCGTGAGAAAACAAATGTGTGATTCCACACTCTGTACATCGGAGATCCGCTTTTTCTTTGTTAGCTTGTTCTCGCTCTAGGCAGCATGAGGAAATGTGGCCTGGGTGGCCGCAAGTCCAGCATGTGACTGGATCCTGGCTAGGCCCTCCAAAGCCTCTGCCTCGTCCTCTTCCTAAAGCCATCACCGGCACTGTCCGATAGTCCATCAGGACTGGGTTGCCCTCCTCGTCGTAGGATATGTACGGATTGACATATGTCTCTTCCTCATTAGGCTCCTCCACAAAGTGAACAGGAGCATCGCTAGGTGGGTAAGTCACAAAAGGCCCTGGTGGCCTGGGTATACCAGTTGGGTTCATCTCCAGCCTAGGCACGACAGGTCTTGAGTCAGTTGGTACTGGAAGAGCTAACTGGGTTCCCCTGCCAAAGAAATTAGGTGGCCTATTACCTAAGTATGGAGGGTTGTACTACTGCGTGTATGGGAATCTCCTCGGCATCCTGCAATGTGCTGCATCATGCCCGAATCTACCACAATTTGAGCACGGCCGAGATCTAGGATCTTGGCACTCCACTGGGAGGTGATTGCTGCCGCAGTACACACATTGTACATGCGATCTCACAGGCTTTCTAACAAGCTCTTGCAACCGTGCAATCTCCATTCTCATCTCTGCCATCCCTCGATCATGGTCTACACTCTTTCCCTTGTCCTGCACGCTGGCAGTTGCTTTTTCCCCCAAGGTGGTTGATCTCTCGGGGTCCCTCTAGCCTGCACTATCTCTGTTGGTAGTCCTCATGCTACGTTCCCTGAGTTGATCATCTATGCGTATTGCCTCCTCGAAGACTCAAACTAGCACGTCTCGTTGTAAGGTGGAGTTACTGGCCAAAACCTTGTAGAGCTCCTCACTCCGAATCCCGTTCATGAACACTGTAGACACTGCCCTCTCGGTAGGTCGCTCATTGGCAGGGATTCTCTTGTAGAGGCTATGCACCTGAGTAACGTAATCCCTAATGTCCTCCTCCCTTTGACTGATATTCATCAACCTAACAATGAGGTTATCCGAATACCCTGCCTCTAAAAACCTCTTGATGAAGAGGCCCTTAAGGCGAGTGAAGTTTGTACATTCTGCGTCATCTAGACTAGAGTGCTAGGTCCTCCCCTTGTCGCCTAAGCATAGGCCGAAGGCTTCACCTCGCTGCGTAGGGTCAGTAAGACCGTTCGCCTCCCATACTTGCTCGAACTGCTCCATGAAGCTGTACGGGTCACTGCTAGGTTCATATCGAGCTAGTTGTTTTGCTAATGTGGGGATTCTAGCCTATCCTTTAGCCCCTTGCGTGACTACCAATCCTGACAGGAGCACGGTGGCTAGGGCAGTAGCACTCTGTTCCACGGATGTATTGTCCATGAGTTGCTTTGCCACCAGTTCACTCAACATCATGCCAGCCTCTGCTGCCCATTCCCTCTCTACGTTTGGTCCAGACTTGGCTGCCCTAGCTAGGTCTAGTACTCGTCTAGCCTCGTGCATATCCACGTCTTGTTGTAGCCTTCTAGCCCTTTTCTCATGGTTGTAGGCAATTATGCCTTCCAGTGCTCTCTTGATAGCTCTCCTCTCTTCTTCCAGGTTAGCTACCACTTCCTCTACAGATCTACCTTGGATCACGGTCCTAGTGAGTAGATCGTAGTCGTGGACCAGTTCCTGGACCGAAGTTGGAAATTCTCCTAAGTCTAATTGGTCTTCCCCTTGTTCACCTCTTGATTCTGACATTGTTTCTGCTTCCAGCTCCACGAGGTTGTCAATGAATCCAATCAGCTCTGGCAACTTCCACTCCTCTATCTTGTTGCTTCTTGTGTCTTCATGTTCTCTCCACGTACTACTAATAGGGCGCTCAGGCACCTGTCTAAGTCTTGGGGTCTTCTCCTACTAGTGGGTTCCTTAATGTTATAGGATATCCAGATGTGCTCCTTGTTATTTGAAAGCAGCAGCTATTCTACGATCTTTCCACACCCTAAGTTCAATTAGTCTCTGAGGTTCTAATGGTCAAACTGGGTCTTGGGGGTGTTCAGGGTTGCATCTTGGGGTCAAATCTGTGGCAAGGCTAGCAAAAGATCCTTAACTTTTTCGTCTGGCAAGATGGTCCGATTCTGGGAATTGGACAGAGTTGGTCCGACTCTGGGAGTCGAATGGCTGGGAATCCGACCCCAGGTCTCGGGTGGTCTGATTCTGGGGATCGGACCACTGCGAGTTGGTCCTACTGCGTTGGCGTCGGGCGCGATTTCGGCGCGTTTGAATCCTTCCTAATGCCTGCTGCACTCAATCACCCACAGACTTTCCATATCTAATTAGAGCATTATTGGAACACACCGGACTCACCTAAAGCAGCACGAATCGAATGCGCCTAGAATCGAGGTCACGTTTCCTCATCTTGTGAACCAGAAGCTCTCTCTCTCTCTCTCTCTCTCTCTCACACACACACACACACACACAAGGCCAACTAAAGAAATGAGGGTTGTCCTGGCCTCCCAAGCCTCTTAAGGTCCTTTCCCAGCACTGCCAAACCTCACAGCCAGTTCCCTGGCCCTGTTTCACCCAGAAACTTGAATCTGGTCCCCTGTTTTCCTGTTTCCAGCAGCGCCAGAACCACTGTTTTCTCTTTTCTTACCCTAATCTAACCTTAATCTAGTGCGGCCAATATGAAAAATAGAAATGCAGAATAGTAGTCCTAATCTAATTCTTCCAACAAACCCAAATACTTACTTGTTCCACAGATTAAACCCTCCTAAATCTCCTAGTTATCTTGAGCACTGGTTCAAGCTGCAAATCCTACTTCCCTGCTCGATCTGATGTGCATGGCGCTCAAGGATCGATTCCGTCTCTCCCAGCAACAGAACCAAAATGGAGGGGAGCTTCAAGCTCTACCCCGAGACCTACGGACCACTTATTGCTCAAGTGTTTCGAACCGAGCGGCCATGGCTACCTCTCACATAGCCGATGCGCAATGCCTACCTTACGGGTGTAGTGAGCTTACCTTGATGCTTGATCGAGTACCCTCCTCTTTCTTGCACATCGGTAGCTCCACGATTCTTGAGGCAAGATCAAGCAACCTCAATGCCTCCCCCATGAGCTTCATCCTCCATAGCCATGCGCGAGACAAGAGAAGAGAAGAGAGGAGGAGAAGATGAAGAGAGAAGATGGAGAGCTTCTTCTCCAAGATCCCTCACTCTCACACAATCACTCCCTCACTCCCTCACACTCTCTCAATCCCTCTCTCAAGCACAAGCAAGAAGGCAAGAAACAAGAGAAGAAGAAGAAGAAGTTTTGGCCACACACAAGAATGAGCTTCCCATTCACTTTTCAACTTTATATACATGCCCTATTTTCCATGGGCAGTCATCCCCCTTTTTTACATGGCCGGCCATTAGCCTAGGCCCATTTCCTCATTTCCCACCGTTCTAGTCTATCCTATCCCCAACTAATCCATACAATTTGCACAGGAGTGAGCCTGGAGCTCTTTTACAAGGTTTTGGAAGGTTTTCGCACTGAATGGTTTGCTTTTTATTATTTTACTCTCCTTGGGCGACTCCAAGACTTCTTGAGGATCGTGCCCGTGCATTTAATTTTTTCCCAGGTCTAGTTGCCATTTAAGGCGCCTTTTCTTTTTATCTTTTTCCATTTCTCGCTCCTCTGTTCTGCGATAAATAGTGATACAACAAAAAATCTTACAAAAAGAGGTAGCAAGTTGTTAGAAGCATGATTTATATATCCATCACTAAATAATTGAAAGAGGGTGTCAAACATATTGATAACATCAAAGAAAGGATGAAAGTGTAGAATATGTATAAACTTTAAACCTTTGAGTGCACCTACAAAAAGAGATAATTTCCCTTTTCCTTTTGAAGATGAGATACTAGATGATGTAGCAAGACATGAAAGGTATACAGTATGTGATGGATACTTATGTTATTTCGAATTGAGTGTAGCCCCAAAGGATTAAAAACATACAACTTTTATAACCCCATGGGGATGAAGTGACTTTTACCTTTCCTTCTTGGAACATGATATTTTATATTTAGAGTGGTGTCTAACCATATTATATATTATTCATCTAAGCATTTTTCATGTTGTCTTTGTCCCACTAGCCCTTCCAAACCAACATTATACCATGAAAACTTAATCTACTCCATTTCTTCTCATACTCTAATGGAACCAATTAGGGATATAATCAATCATAAGAGGAATGTGGATTTCCATATTCATGTAGATGAAGAGTATGCATTGAATACAGTCCCCTTATAGCAAATGTAGACTAGATGCAACAATTACTTTCCAATATCATTTCGAGGGATAGGAAAGTATTGATCTTTGGGTTCATGGTTCCTTTATCCTAATGATCCTAGCACTAGGCCAGATCCACCTTTCAATTTCACTTATTCCTTACTCACTTTTGTCAGGGATGGTAAAAATGGTCTATTAGATTATTGCCAATGCTTAGATGAAAATATTCATATGCATTAATATTAGCAATCAACCTTATATAGTACTCATTAATCTTTGTTAAAATCCTAGGGCTCTTTAAATCTATTGCAAAAATCCCTATAATATCAATAAATCAAACTGTAGAAGATTAAAAAAGAACTAAGGTAATATAAAGATAAGGGATAATACATAGTAAAGGACACACAATGAAAGTCAACTTTGGAGGAAAAGAATGCTTCATTAAAATCTCTTTTGGAGAAAATGGAGAAGGATAAGAACATTGTAGAAGAAAAGTTGCAAAGTTGCAAGCAAACTCCCATGGGTTATAAAGAAATAAAATATTGATTACTTCCAATTTAGGTTTGTTATTTTCTATTCAAAGATAATCTAAATCTACTTTATTTCCTAAAAATGTCTAGTTTTTCTAAGGAACTTTTTCGATGATGCTAGAGGCAAAGGCGAGGATTAGCCAACTGAAAATTTTAAAAGATTTCTTAAAATGCAAGAATTTGATTGGAATTTTAAGAGACCCTCGATATTGAGCCCTCTAGCTTCCTACTTTGAATGAGATTCTATGGACATTCTTAATATTTTGTCAATGGAAGAAGTTCAAATAGTATGTAATATGGTTTGAGTTAGTCAACAAGACTTTGAGACCATATATGGTTCGATAGCAACTGCATTGGCTCATAGTGAAATCAATCATATAATTTTGCCTTGTCCATTTCAACTAATAGCTATAAGAAGTATGGAATATATCCATTGTTAATTCAATAAGAGAGTATGTTTTTATCACAAACAAAATGGAAGTGGAAGAAACTAAAGCTAGAAAGATTTCTAATGAAAATGATAACTTCAATAATACTTTTTATCACCTAGTTAAGTTGCAATGTGCCATGGATTTTTTCTACATGGTGCAATACTCAAAATTTATTTAATTCTAACCTAACATTATGGATTCAATAAGTACACTTGTTTCTCCTAAATTCGTACTAAAAATAATTGCCAGGTTCTATTTTAACCTTGGGGTTTGCTATCAAGCTTAATGAATGCCAAATCATAAAGGGATGCAAGTAGGATAGGGTGGGCCTTACATTGATAAATTAGGCCATGGCCTATGTGAAAGATGGAATGCTTGCCCAACCATTTAGTATGCAGTCACAAAATAAAATTTGGTGGCTAGCAACAATCAAATTGGCCAAGGAGACCCATAATGTTCACTCTTGGATTTTCCAACGTACTCTATATTTGGATATAATTTTCTATTAAAAAAGTGATGAAAATATCTATGGGGAAGGAGTTGAAAAATTCAATGTGAATTGGCACTTGGAGATAATCTTGAGACTCCAAAGTATATATTTATCAGCATCATTACCTTGTCCATTTTGCATATGAAAACAAACAATTCTTTTGAAGTATATGTTCAATTGTGACACTAAGGCATCAACATCATTGCCTTGCCCATTTTGTATGTAAACAAACAATTCTTTTGAGGCTATAGATAATGTTGCATGGAAGGGAAGAGCATTAGTCTACAATAGAAAGGCAGCACCAAAATAGGTCACATTTTGATGAGAATTGGAAATCCATATTTTTTATTAACATTGAGAATGTCCATTTTTGCACTTTGCATTGCCTCATGCGCATATTTGACAAGTTATTGAAGTCACATATTACTTATAGATACACAATGAAGCCTCTATGTAGATATGAAATAGCTATTAAGAAAATCAAGGAGCTATTAAACTCATTGGGTATACATAGAGGCAATGTAAAGATTAAAAAATACAATTTTAGTGAATTTGGAAATTTCCCACAAGTTTAGGACTCATGGTCAAGGCTTATCTTTGATATAAATCTCACATTGTTGCTCATAATTTATTATGTGATACCTCAATAGATTCCTTTTTTCATAAGATTTCCAATGATGTGTCATATGATAGCTCTGGGAAACTTAAATACATATTTTTGGAGTTAAAATATTCTAAATAATGAAGAATGGGACTTGAAAGATTCCCAATTTCACGAAAATTGTGTTAAAAAGGACTAGAAAAAATTAGGCAACATAGAAAATACCAATGAGTGGAACAAAGTCAAAGATATTCTTGAGAAATATGACTGGCAAGCCGTCAAACTTAAAGTGGGAGCTACGAAAAGACTTATGCAAATGCAAATGCAGTATAGACTTGGAAAGAGACCCTAGTCTTAAGAATACCCAATAATTCTTTTGATAAGCTAGTATGTATAATGCCAAAACCATCAAGATAACATTCCACTCTAGTTGAATTTCATACAATGATAAATGATTTTACAAAGCTAGTTGTTAATGCATAGGGAGAAACCAACATCACCCACTACACAGTACACCTTTAACTCTATTATTTATATGTACTTTAATATTTGGATATGCTGATATTCCAAATCTAATATCAATGATCTATGCCTTTGCAATACATATTATATGCTCATGGATCACATTTTCTAGATAAATATGGGTATTGGAAAAGTCTCTTGACCATGTTCATGGTACATATTTCAAGAATAGTTGTGTTTTGTCAAGAAAAGCTACCTTGTAGAAATGTTTGATTGATTTTACAGATGCACATTCAGTCACTCCATCACATTGGAGAAGGCTAAGGCTATTGAATTGGTTAAATCTCTCAAGCAACAAATCCACATACATAATAAGGAAAAGTAATGAAATACATCTACATTGAATACATATGCATCATGGTGCACGGCATTGCAAAGGTAAGGGTCAAAATGGGCACATATGTAAAATTGTGTGTGAATCCCCCTTAAACCCTAATACTTGGTTTCAGATAAATAGATATCTTTTAGTTCACTTTCTATTTCATATTTCTATTGTTGTCTTCTCTTTTAATTCATCTCATGGTCCACACCAAGTAAATTGCATGATGATATCTACTACCAAGTTGAGTAGAGATGTAATAAAGGGCCACTCAACAAGTGGTAAGGGCCCCATGTGATGTCCCATGCTAAAAACAAAGTAAGTTAGGTAGCTTCCTCCTTCTTCTCCAATCTTCCTCCTCCCCACTCTATAACAAACCCCTCTTGAGTAACCCACACTTGATCCCCAATCCCAAGCTGACAAGCACAAGGATAGTGAGAAAAATAGGGTCTAGTCAGATGAGTCCCAAGGCAAAGGCTAAAGCAAAGAAAGAACTATCACCTACCAGCGCTCAAGGAAATTTTCAAGTACCAAAAGAGCACAGACATTCTGATTAAGAAAGTGATTTTTTGAACACTTAGTGAAGAAAATCCTTCACTCTTACATATATCGATTTTGTATGCAAGGGATAGTAGTGGAGACTATCCAAAAAGTCATAGAAGCATATGTTGTCACCCATTTTGAGGATGCATATCTATGTGCTATTCATGTCAAGCATGTGACTATCATATGCAGAGACTTGCAAAACGCTATATAGATAAGAGAAGAGAGAAATTGGATCTGCCAAGGGCCGAAAATTTTGTAATATATTGCAATGGGATAAACTTTGTGAACTTTGGGATGCAATGAAAAACCTTTTCTTTCTATGATGCCTTGAATGTCTCATATATATTTAAGCATGACGATGTAATGATTAAATTGGAAAGATCAATTGAAAACCTGATGAATAAGTAGAATAAGTTATTGCTTATCAAGGAAATGGTTTAATTAACCTTTCTTCTTTATCAAGTGACAAGTTAGCATGTGTCATACAAGTGACAAAGTATATAAAATTTTTTGAAACCTTTTTGTTTGAAAAGCCAAAGTGCTCAAAAATTTCAAAGAAATGGTGATTTGAGTAGTGCAGGATGCTTTGGATGCCATGATGTGTAAATGGGTAGGATGACACTATTAGACTCATCGACTAAGGGGGCTTGACGCTCTTCTAAGAACATGTGTCCTACCACCAAGCTAGCTTACGTTGCGTCAAACTCCCACATCCTTCACTATGCCTCCCACATGCTCTTCAGTATCCCTCCTGATTGTAAGGGGATCCTTACTTTCATTGAGTAACAAAATAAAGGTGGTAGTCCATGAAAGGTAGACAGTGCCATGCTCATCCATATTCCTGAGGCTACCAAGGACTAAGGTGCTTGAACAACACTATATACTCTTGTAAGTATGTGTTCATGTACTTGATAGAATATTGCAAGCCTTGACTATACCACAATACCATATCATAGTACATGATATTGGGACAAAAGATCTTATCCCCTGGTAAATTCTGTGCCCTAAATGAATTGCATGAAGCTTCTAAGAGTGTGATCCATCATGGAAGAAGGGATGTAGGAGGCAAGTGTAACGCCGCTTAGGAGAAGAGAAGTGGTTGGAGGGTTCGAAAATGAAAATGAGGATAAGCGGAAGGTTTTTACACGCCATGGACTTAAATTTTAGGTTTACAAATTGATTAATTTTTTAAACGTATTTTTGACAAATTAAAAAAAACCACAAAACAATCCAAAATATATAGTGTTAGAGAATTTAAAATACATATACAGAAGTAAAAAAATAAAATCCCTTAAATCATCATAGATTTTTGATACATCATTTTTTCCATTTGCAAGAATTTTGAAATCCGATTATGTTGAACTCCCTTTGAATGTAGTAGTAGCTATCCAAATCATCACTAATTGCATGTACAACTAAGAGAAGCAAAGTATCACTTTATCCAATTGTTTCAATGAATCACATCCTAAAACAATATCAATGATCCATTTCTAATGTAATTAAGTTCAACTACACTTTAAAATTTTTAGCAAGACATAGATAAACTTGTGAGCATATTCGACTGGTAATTATCTCATTACCATCGGCTACCTATACTTTGATTGGATGATGCAATTTCGAGGGTAGATATTTCAAATGATCCAAGGTTTTTTTATTGATAAAACTATGAGTGCTGCCACTGTAAACTAGAATAAAAACATTCTTCCCTTGGATACTTCCTTATATTCTAAGTGTATTTGGGCTCCTAGAACAAGTCCAAGTATCATAGAGATGGAGTAGCCTACAATGGTAACGTGAGAAGGATTAAATCCACAAGGATCAAATGGTAAATGATTGCTTGAATCAAAAGAAAAGCCATTGAATGGATTAGAAAACTACTCTTGAGCAACCTCCTCATCATATTCTTCAATTTTAGTATGAGACATAATGTTTGGATCCTCATCTTCATCCTCAACATCCTCAATGACAAACATGCTATTAACTTTTGCTCTCTATATGTATAGCTAGAAGCATCATTCTACTATATATTCTTCTCCAAACTTGAAACACAAGATTTTTTCTTCCTTTCTTTGAATAGGCCCAAAGAATGAGCTTTGCCTCATGAGTTTGATCCTTTAGGCTTGCTATCCACATGCTTATTCTTTGTTTTAAATTGCTTGCTTGTTTGAAATTACTTTGAGCCCTTGAACCATTAAATGGTGGATAAACCAATACTTTAGAGTCCCCACTAGATGCATGATTGGTGCTCTAAGTATTACCATCTTGGACTTTCATTAAAATAGTCATTGGCTCTCCATAATTAGGTTAAAAGTTAGGCTCTCTTCTATAATCCATGCAGTCATAGTGGATGTTGAAGAGCATGTGCGAGGCTTGCCAAAGGATGTTCATGATCCAAAGCCTTCACTAATGGACAATGCCAGAGAGGAAGCAAATGTTGTATAAGATGTAAAATCTCTAGATCTTATGGTTGACAGAGCTATATAGTTGCTATGGATAGCACCTTAGGAGGTGGCTCAAATGAGTAGAAGGCCGCACCCTTTACCATCGATATAAATAGTCCCATAGATAGCATGAGCAAAGACTTCATTGATGAGCAATAATGTGTTTTTCCATGAGGTGGATAAATTTTTTGGAGTGAGGGAGTGCAATGCATTGTCAATGCTAGCAATTTCCAATGACTTCCCCCTCATGTCAGATGATCTTCTTATGGAGTATAGAAACCTAAGCTACAAGACATAGATAGCACACTCATAGCTCTTGGAGATGTTCTGGACTTGGTGGATCACACCGTGGTTGGTATCCAAGAGTTTGAGGCAATGTAGGCCAACTTGGTTGGTCGGACAGGTTCCCTTAGAAGATTAGCAAGCCCCCTCAATCATTGAGTTCAATAGTATCATCGTGCTCATTTACACATCATGGCATCGAGGTCATCTTGCACTACTCACATCACCACTTTTTTACACTTTTGGGCTTTTTGAGCCAAAACTAGGTACTCAAGCTTGTCAAACCATATATTTTTAAAAATTTTCATAATATACTTCATTTTTTGTATGATACATGCTAGCTTGTCATTTGGCAAAGTACAAATGCTAGCTAGATTGTTGGCTATATAATTGACAGTTTGATCCACTCATTCATTAAGTTTTCAATCAATGTTGCAAATTTAATCATTATATCATCATGAAGAAGTACAAAATGAGACATTCAAGGTACAATAAAAAGAAAAGTTTTCTCATTACATGTCAAAGTTCATATGTAATGAAGGAGACCTAGCTAGCCTAATTAAGAGAGAGAAGAGAGAGAAATATTGTAGGAGAAGAAGAGGAGAGAGAAAGACATGAAGAAGAGACAGAGACAGAGAAAGAGAGAGGAAGAAGGAGAAACCATGAGAGCTGAAGAGAGGTGGAAGAGAGTTTTCTTGATAATTTTGTGATGCTTGAGGAAACCCTCTTACACCTTTTATAACGTCACTGTGATTGGTATTTTCCCATATTCCTGATTCATTACAAACCATCCCGTCTCATGAAGTTTTTTTCCTTTCAAAAAAGGGAGGAATAGGGAGGGGATTCTACAGAGTACTACTTTGTGCATGATATAAGGGCAATAAGCAAGGGCATCCATGTCATGAAAACAAGGCCTAATGGAGTGGACATGGTGCAGTCCAAGATTGGTTTGTTGTAGGAAGTCAACCATAACTTTGGGTAGAAGACTCCAAAAAGCATGAGTGAGGTGTTGTTGCGGAGCCCATAAGATATACTTTCAGCCCATGTGGGTAAGGTGGGGCTGAAAGTAATTCAGGACAAAAATTGTTGCAAAACAAATGGTTGTCCTAGATGCAGATGGGTATGCTATAGGAGAATAGCCATAACTTCCCGTAGGAAACTCTGACCTGGGACAAGTGAGGTGTCATTGCAAATCCCTTAAGGTGTACTTTCAACGTGTTTAGGTAAGGTGGGGCTAAGAATAGCTCACAACCAAAGCTGGTGCAAAACATATGGCTATCCAGAAGCAGGCTGAAAATAATTCAGGACAAAAATTGTTGCAAAACAGATGGCTATCCTAGATGCAGATGGGTATGCTATAGGAGAATAGCCATAACTTCCCGTAGGAAACTCTGATCGGGACAAGTGAGGTGTCATTGCAAAGCCCTTAAGATGTACTTTCAACCTGTGTAGGTAAGGTGGGGCTAAGAATAGCTCATGACCAAAACTGGTGCAAAATAGATGGCTGTCTACAAGCAGGGTGTAGTCCACCAAATAGGGGCCAAGTGTGGTCAAGATCTAGCCAATACAATCGAAAAACTCATCCAAAATAGAGTCTGGGTGCCAAGAAGCTTTCTTTAGAGGTAGGCCTTGCCATTTTATCAAATACTCATGAATAGACCGAGTATGAAATTACTTTTCATGTTGTCCTATGATCGTTTCAGGCACATATTGAATAAGGCCCTCTTCATCCATGGGGGAAGTTCCTCCACATAATCTTTGGGGGTGCCTATGAATGGCTTCAATTGGATTACATGGAATACATTATGTATCTTAGTGTTAGGGGGGGTTTGGAGGCAGTAGGCCAAGTCTCCGCCTTTCTTAAGGATTGTGTAGGGCCCGTTGTTATAATGATGTGCCAACTTGTTGCAAGATCCATCTTTAAGTGTAGCATAACGAGACTTGGGGACCTTGAGGAGTACCAATTTGCCTTCTTGGAAGTCAAGAGGATGCCTCTTTATATCCGCATGGAGCTTCATGTGCTCTTGATCCTTTTTGAGATTGACCTTGCATTGCTAAATCAAGGCCTGAATCAAGGCCCATCATGCGATCCAACTCTTCTTTCCCAAGGGGGTTAAGCTTCTCACTGAAGACCATGGTGGGGAGGGGCACCCAATAACCATACAATGCGTCAAAGAGGGATACTCCAATACTCGAATGAGTGGAGTTGTTGTAAGAAAACTCAGCCAAATGCAACCACATATTCCAAGTATTTTGCACATCATGACAAAAATATCTCAAGTAGGTCTCAAGCCACTTAACACAATATTAGTGAGTTTGGGAATCTCTCAAATTCCATTTTTTGAATACTAAAAAGGTGGAACTCGGATAACATGTCCATAAGTTTCTCAAAACCATATGATGTAACCTATCATTGGAAAGTGCTTGAAAAATGGAATCTTTTGACCTATAGAGCGCTCAATTTGGAGTTATAGTGTTCAAGTTATGACAAATCCAAAGATTTGACCACGAGTCCCAAACTTATGGGAAATTCCCATATTCCCCAATATGATGTCTTGTTAACCCGCTTGGTTTGCCCGCGTCGGTTTGAGGATGATAGGAGCTAGTTTGGTCCCCATGGAGCTGAAAACTATCTGCCAAAATTGACTCATAAATTTGGTATCTCGGTCATGCACTATGACATGTGGCAATCCATGCAACGTAAATACATGCTCCATAAATTGAGTGGAAACTTGAGATGCTGTAAACTAAGATTTTGTAGGGATTAAATGGGTTGCTTTAGTGAGGTAGTCAACTATCACATATATGTTGTTCCAACCCTTCTTGGTTTTAGGCAACGTGGCGATCAAGTCCATCATAATGTGGGTCCATTCACCCTTGGGTATAGGCAAAGGTTGCAATAATCCATCTGATTTAAGAGTGTTTTCCTTATTTTGCTATAATAAGGCATACATCTAGACACGAAGTCTTTAACATCCCTCCATAGGCCTTTCTAATGGAAGCTTTTTGCAATGTAGTCATACATCTTAAACACCCCTAAGTGACTAGCAATCAGAGAAGAATGCATGTCTTCAAGTATCTATTGAGTGAAAGGGGGGACATGGCGAATCACAATACGGCCATGCGTCCAAATAAGACAATTGTGGAGTTGATATTGGGAGTTGGCATCCATAACACCTTGCTATAATCTCTAAAAAAGAGGGCTAAATTCAACATCAAGCAAGTAAGCCTCTTGGAGTTCTTCTATCCAATCATGATGGAGTTCAGTGATAGATGAGACCTTACATGCCCACATGCAAGAGAGTGCATTAGTCACTACATTATCCTTGCCAAGAGTATGAGTAATCTCAAAGTCATAGTTTTGTAAGGTGGCTACCCATCTGCATTGCTTGGGAGTTAAGTTGGGCTTAGTCAAGAAGTATTTGAGGACATGGAGGTCACTTTAAACTTCAAATTTACTACAATACAAGTAGTGATGCCACTTTTTGATAGCATGAATGAATGCCAACATCTCCTGATCATAGGCATGCAACTGTCTCTCTTTTTCATCCAATTTGCGGCTCTCAAAGGCTATCACATCATGTTCTTATAGTAAGACATCACTAGTACCCAGTCCACTAGCATCACACTAAATGGTGAATTCTTTCAAGAAGTCAAGGCACACAAGAATGGGGGCTGAGATAAGCAATTCCTTCAACTGTTGAAAACTGTGATCAGCCAATGCATCCCAAAAGAAGGCACCTTTTTCAACCTATCAGTCAATGGTACTGTAATTGTAGTATAATGATGGATAAATCTCTGATAAAAGGAGGAGAGACCAAGAAAACCACGCAATGAGGTGGTGTTATTGGGGGTGGGCCAGTCCCGAACACACTGCACTTTCTTAGGGTCAGCTTGGATGCCTTTCTCACTAAGGATGTGTCCCAAGTACTCAACCTCAATTTGCATAAAAATGCACTTACTTGGCAAACAATCAATGCTCTTTTAATATATCAAAAAATTTCTTTACTTTGTGTAAATGCTCATGCACTGATTAGCTGTAAATGAGTATATCATCCAAGAATACGAACACAAACTAGAAAAGCCATGGATGTAATATCTTATTCATGATGCTCTAAAACGTAGTGGAGGTATTAGTGAGCCCAAATGGCATGACAAGGAAGTGGTACAAGCCACGATCAGTTCGGAAAGTTGTCTTAACTTTATCACCCTCTCTCATTCGTACTTGGTGGTAGCTAGATCTCAAATAAGTCTTGGTGAAGTAGTGGGCTCCCTTGAGCTCATAAAAAAAGTCATCAATTATAGGGATAGGATACCTATTTTTGACTATGATCTTATTTAGATCATGATAGTCAATGCACATTCGAAAGGACACATCCTTTTTCTTGACCAATAGAACCAGGAAGGCATAAGGGAAAGAGCTAGGCTCAATGAATCCAATCTCAATGAGCTCCCTGACTTGCTTGGCTACTTCCTCTTGCTCACATTTAGAGAGTTGATACGAGGGTTTATTGACTGGTTTGGCATGGGGCTCCAAGTCAATTGGGTGGTCTACTTGCATCTTAAGTGGGAAGGTGGTGGGGGGTTGAAAGAGATCTCAATATTCAGCCAAGAGTGCCTTTACTGCTGTATCTTTCTTCCAAGAATTGTGCTGGCCATCAACATCCTTATTCAAATGCAAAACAAAGATTTGTGAGCACTTCTTAAATTCCTTTTTCAGTTGTCTTGCTATTATAAGCTAAAAATTTGCATTTTCTTTTATTCCTTCCAAATGTACAAGCTGCCCATGCACCACAAACACCATGTATAGCTGAGAGAAGTCCATAGAGATCTTCCCGAACTGCTTCAGCCAATCATAGCCTAAGACAACATCCACATGGCCCATATCAAGTGTAATTAGATCCACCCTTGCTACATAATTTTCAGCCAACCTGAGAGGCACTTGTGTGCAAACATGGGTGCTTATCTCTTCACTCCCATTAGCCACTTGGACTTTTAGAGGTTGCTATAATTCAGTAGGAATACATGTGAGATGGGTAAGGGTGGATTTGTTCACAAAACTATGTGTGATGCCACTATCTATGAGGATGTATACATTCTTTCCATTAATGTTTCCATGTACCTGTTCTCAAGCTCCTACAACCTGTCTATGCATCCATGGAGATTGAGCAAACTGATATGGGGGTAAGTGAGGGGGGGGGGGGGGGAGGGGGGGTTTAAAGTATCGGTTTCAGCCAAGCCAAATGTGGGACATCGGGGTCAAAAGGGAACCTAGCCAGAGAATCATAAAACTGATCGAGGTCAAGATCCTCTTCAAATTTTGCATTTTCAACAGGTGTCATTATCGGTGGTGTGTCATGTGGGTCCTCATCCACTCTATCACAATCTTCCAATACATACATGCTATTAAACCTAACAATGGCATTCTTAAATGGGCATTGGGATGCATGATCGTGCATGTATTTATCTCCACACTTGAAGCATACTTAGCCTTTTGGTTCTCAAAAACATTTAAGGAAATGAATCTTTGGCATTTTCCATTTTCCCCATTTTCCATGCGTTTTCGGGTTTCTTGACATTATTTCGAGCCATGAAATGCATGTTTTTCATAATTTCTGGTTATAAACAGTAAGAACTCAGAAGAATCAGCAGCATAATCAAATCTTAGTCCATATGAATGGCATTCCATCAATCAAAAGCATAAAACACTAAATTTTCTTTGTAATTTTTTTGGTTTACCGCTTAAACGCGTGTTTCGGGTTTTGTGTCCATGGCTGTAGATTTGGAAAATAGCAACACTTCATGTCCAGCACAATCACCAATCACCATTTCCAACCAATGGAGCAATCCGATCCATGCCGGACAAGCCTCCATCATTCTTTCTTCTTCCTTCTTCTCCCCACATGAACTGCCTCTTAGAAGAGAGAGAGGGAGGAGAGAGAAAGACTATAATCAAAAATTTCAAACCAGGCCACCATTCCACGGGCGAAGGGCGGCGATATGATCAGCATACGGAGGGGAATGAGGGGCCAATGTCAGATAGGGGGGTTGTTTGCAGGCAGGGAGGAGCCATGATCAACATGGGGCGCAAATTTCGGCGCCATTCCTGATCACGTATTCTTCATCTTCATCACGATTTTTTTTCATCTCTCTCCCCCAAAGTTTCATGTGACATTTTAAGTTGGGCTCCCAAGGGTCATGCCCACTTGGCCAAACTCATGTCCACCTTTTCAAATCTTGACCGGTTTGTGGCCTTTCCCCCGTCCGGACTCCGAATCGAGCTCTGAAAAATCCTGGGCGTCCGACTTAGCATCCCGCATTGGCCAATAGCTCGTGTCCACCCGCACGACTATCTGAAAAATTATGAAAAATCACCAAGTGTCGCTTGGGCGCCTTTAAAGCACTTTGGCGCTTAAAATCGTCCTAGATCGAGCCACCGCCTTTGACGGTGAATATTTTTCCCTTGATCTTCATAATTTTTAGCTATTTTTAAGCACTTGCCGTCTCCTAAATTCCGCTCTCATTGGCGACCACGGGATAGGGCGACTCAGCCCGTCGAATCCACGAACATATCTGCACATAAACAACCAAAGAAGCATCAAACTGATACAAAACAATTATCATCATAAAACTCAGCACAATGCTTCCCCTACCCCTAGAGAGAACCAAGGCATGACATCCACAAGGAGTAGGCCTAGCATCATCTAATAGAAGATCCGAAGTGAGTCACTAACCAACTGCTCCAACACAGCCAAACTAAAAAAACCTATCAAAGAAGTTGCCCTAAGTGGTAGTCTGAACTACTGACCAACGAAAGACAACACAACTAGGAGCTCCTACAAGGCGAGGACTCCTATAGCCTGAGCAAAGGATATTTTCTGTCAGTACATGTCTTCTTTTAGGATTTTGATTGGATGAACATACTTGGGCATGTAAAAAGGAGGGAGCTGAGCGTAGTGACCCAAGGAGAACAGGGCATCGGTCTCAGGACTTGTCTCGGCACCCAAGAACCTACCAAGCCCTCGCAAGGCGACACTTAATCCTTTTCTAACGCTCACTTTTATTTTCGCTCCAACCTTCCTTGTTTTGATATTATTTTTCCAGCAAGAAGCCACCCCGAGGAAGACAAGGTATCGGCCCCGGGTCTGACTCGTCCCCAGGAACCTACCAGGCCTTCGCAAGGCAATGATCAACTGCTTATATCTTTTTATTTCTTTTCTTTTCTTCTTTGATAGGGGTAAGAACCCCTTTTTACACACCTTCGCATTTATATTCATCTTTTAGGATATTCAGGATTTCTTGGCATCATCATTATTATCTTCTAGCAGGCTTCTCTAACTGCCTCACTACTAACAAGAACTCCTAGAACGGCTGCCTAGCAGGCTAGCAGAACAGAGCCACTAGGGCTTCCTTCTAAAACAGGTCTTTCAATGTCTAACAATGTCTTTACAAGAGGCAATGACTACTCCGACCTCCCTCAAACATACTTAGCCTAAACCTGGGACTTCATGCCTTGGTTGCCGGTCCCCAAAATAGATCCCCTCGACAAGTACAAATACACATATAACAGGAAAGAAAGGTACTCGTAAAGGAGAAATATCACCTGGAATGACCACAAGAAGCTTCCATCGCAGCAAAGGCTCCTCCAGGCTCCACAAAATTCCACAACCCGCGAAACCTGTCCAGCACAACACTAAACCAAAACCCAATTAAACGCACCCGCACTAGACAGGGAAATGGCCCTCTTGGCCTAATGAAATCAGACATGACTTTGCTACAAAACTAAATCGGCCCTCTTGGCCTAATGAAATCCAACCATACTTCGCATAACATCCACCTGGGAACAACCATGATAGACATCAAAGCATACCATTCCCAGGGGAACAGGGCTTGTAGCCCTATACTAGGTGCATTAAATTATGACCTATCCCTCCTGCGTATATCGCAAGAGGTGTTCGCATCACATGTCGTCTAATCAGTCTATGAGTCTGAGATAATAAAGGTAGATGAGTCTCGCTTACCCTCTGCATCACCCAAATCAACCATCGTCTGCCAAAGAGGGCATGTTCAGAAAGCATACCCCACAAACGACCAGGTCCTGTCTCACCATCAATAGATATATCGGGACAAGGGCCACAATTAAAGAAGAGGTCCTCTTCATACGCAAGATTAGCCAATGAATCGGCAAACTGGTTCCAATTTCGTGGAATCAGCTGAAAAGACACTCTATCGAATTCGTCTAGCAGGGCTATGGCAGTATGGTGGTACATACAAAGGATCGGGTTCCGTACCATGTACGTCCCATTGAGTTGATTTAAAACCAACTGAGAGTCCCCTTTCACCAACAACTGGCAGATACCACCCTTCTTTGCAATATTCAAACCCATAATCAGGGCTTTGTATTCTGCCATATTATTGGTAAAATTCGCCCCGAGATAAACAGCTAACTTCATGACAATGCGTCGTCGGGGGTCGCGGATGACAACTCCTACACTTCCTTTTTTGCATGCACCCCTGGACGCCCCATCAAAGTACAAGGTGTACGTCCATAAAGGGTTTACATATCCTGCCATCCTGAACTCTACTCGTAATTATGGTAATCGAAATTCAGCATAGTCAACGGGTGGACTGTAGGCTCCATCCCTCCATCATCATTGAATTCAACAGGGATGCTCGTCAAAAGTTGTAGGCAATGATGGCAGAAGACCTTGATTTCCCAAATAAATGTCCCGCCTTCTTGCTCAATCACCTTGTATCCTTTGCTCCACCAAATGAGCTTTCCCTGATGATACCTCTGTTCCAAATATGGGTGTTCTAAATAAGGGATCAGACGACCCATCAAACTCTATCACGATTTCCTTGCAGATGTTTGATCAATCTTGCCTAGACCTGCAAGGCAGTTATAGCATTAGTACAATCAGAAGTAATAAGGTTTAATCTTATTAAGATTAACCTTATTTTTAAATTCTATCCCCTCAAGGTCAGCTAACAACACTGTAGATTTATTCTTTCCTATCCTAACGATCTTATAGGGCCCATCCCATTTGGGTTCTAGCTTGCCTGGGAATAATTCACGTCGTGCGTCATAATACAGAACAAGCTGTCCTTTCTTGAAGGTGTACTTCTTGGCTTTGAGGTCGTGTAGCTTCTTCATTCGGCGCTTCGCCACTTCTTGGTGCAATAAGCTCTGCAACTTAAGCTCATCTAAATGTGCCAGTGTCGTCAAGCGCTCAAAAAGAGCGTCTTCATCGCTCAAAGAATGATTGATGGCAAACCGAATAGTCGGCAGCTCAATTTCTAAAGGCAAGACACACTCCTCCCCATATACTAACTTGAACGGGGTATGGCCAGTGGCTCGTTTGAAGGTCGTATTATAGGCCCACACTGCCACGTATAACTTTTTATCCCAATCCCGTTTCTTTTCCGACACAATTTTGGACAGGATGCCTACAAGCTGCTTGTTGGTGCTTTCGACTTGCCCATTGGCTTGCGGATTATATGGGGTTGTCTTGTTATGCTTGATGTTCCACAACTCTGTCAAACCTTTGATCACCTTATTCAGGAAATGAGTTCCGCGGTCCGACACTAATTCTTTCGGTGGACCAAACCGGCATATTATCTGCTCTAAAAGGAAACTAGCAGTTTCTTTAGCATCATCTTTCCTTGTTGCACGTGCTTCTGACCACTTTGTGAAGTAGTCAGTTGCTACAACGATGTACCTCTTTTGCGTAGTCGATGACGGAGTAATAGGACCCACAAAATCTATTCCCCACTTCTCAAATGGAAGTATCGCCATAATAGGGGTGAGTGGTCGTTTCCTATTCTCTCGACTATCATGTCGTTGGCAAATATCGCATCGCTTAACATACGCAAACGCATCCTGGAAGATGGCAGGCCACCAATAACCTGCTCTTAAAGCCTTTTGTGCTGTAAGCCGTCCAGCAAAATGGCCACCGCAAGCAGAATCATGGCACTCTTCCAAAATGAATGGCACCTCGTCAGGCATCACACATCGGCGATAGATGTCATCAACCCCTTGCCGATATAATGTACCTGCGATCAAGGCAAACTTTAACGCTTGCTGCTTAATTTTCCTTTTCTCAGCCTTAGATAGTTCGGATCCCGCCTCTCCCGTTGATAAATAATGCGTTATTGCAGCATACCAGGAGGGAATAGATGCCGTATCTATTTTAAATATCATCTCCATGTCACTACCTTCAGCCACGGATTCTTTCGGCTCCCCAAAGTCCACTAGACATTCCACGATGCCTTGCAACCTTGGTGGCTTACTCTTGATTTCATAATCAAATTCCTGCAAAGTGATCAACCACTTCGCTAAACGATCAGGCGGCTGTAACTTATTCATCAATAGTCGAAGTCCCTCCGCCTTCGTATAAAGTACGACTTTCTCATAGAGAATGTAATGCCTGAATTTCTTGGTCCCAAAGACCATCGCTAGACACAGCTTCTCCATGTAGGTGTAATTGATTTCGGATACCCCCAGCTTCCGACTAGCAAAAGCAATCGGGTGGTACCACTTCTCTTCCCAAATTTGGGCTAAACAGCAGCTGATACTATACATGGTGGCTGCTGAAAATATATAGAACACCTCACCTCTTTTAGGTGCTTTTAAAACGGGCGCTCTTGCTAGCTCTTGTTTCACATCCTCGAATGCTACCTGACAAGGGTCACCCCATACAAACGAACAGCGAAAGGACAATAAATTTGTAAGTGGCAACGTTCTTTCTGCTAAGGCGTTAATGAATCTATGGTAGTAACCAACCGAAGACAGAAAGCTATGAACTTCTTTCGGAGTGCGTGGTGGACCCATGGCAACTATAACTTTGACCTTCTCGGGGTCTGTCGCAATTCCTACCGAACTGACCACATGACCCAGCAATAGCCCATAAGGTACTCCAAAAGCACACTTCCGTGGGTTTAGGGCGATGCAAAATTGTCTACAGCGCTCAAAGCATTTTCTCAAAATGAGCAACTGCCTTTCTCTCACGGTGGCAGGCCCTAAGTCATCAATAAACACCCTCAACTCTTCAGGGGATATGTCACCGAATGTCTTATCAGCTGTTCGTTGCCACGAACCAGGCGCATTGCATAAACCAAAGGCCATCACATGGTAAGCAAAAGTGCCAAATACAGTGATAAAAGTTGTTTTCAACTTGTCCTCTTCTGCAATTGCCATTTGGTTGTATCCTGCAAAGCAATCCATAAACGAATATATCTCCCTACCCGCTAATTGATCCAAAATCTGGTCAATAAATGGCAACGGGTAGTAGTCCTTAACTGTCTGCTTATTCAGCTCCCTAAAATCTACACATAAACGGATTTGATTATTCTTCTTCTTTCTAATCACAACTGGCGAACACCATTCCGTGTGTTGCACAGGAAAAATCAAACCCGCTTTTCGAAGCTTCTCTAACTCCTCAAACAGCCCGTCCCTCAATTCGAAAGGCATACGCCTTACTTTCTGCCGTACAGGACGACTGCCCTCTTTCAACGGAATTGTATGAACAGCAAGACTGGGAGGGATGCCTCTCAACTCATCATAACTCCAGGCAAAGATATCACGGAATTCCTAGATCAAGGCCACATAGTCCTCCCTTTCTGCTGAGCTGAGCATAGAGCCTAATTTGATTGGCCGCGAATCATCAAGCGTACCAAGGTCTAGCTCGATAACATCTGCATCTCTTATACGATCTTGGGCCTCTATCGGCTCGTTCAAAGTGATCTGATAGATGTCCTCCGTGGTGGATCCCTCTTTGGACTCATCACTCGATGATGTCTCACTGCCAGATAAATCTTCTAATGTCTCCAATTCTGTAGAAGATAGAGGAGCTCTTTCACTCTACGGGGACTCAGGATAAGCATCAACCACCACACGCTGGGCACCTCTGCCGAATATCAATCGACCGGCGGGTATATCCACTTGGCAATCCGCTTGCAAGATCCAAGGTCGTCCAAGTAATACTTGGTAACTTGGCCGCCCTGCAAAACGAATCACCCTAAAGTCCAACATGCATTCTACATTTGCAACAGTGACATGGACCTTAGTAATGCAACCTTCCGGCTGTCTCAAACTGTCATCTGCCATTCTGAGAATTGTGGAAGTATCTTTCTGAATCGCAAGACCCAACCTTTCCATCAGTTCAGAACTCATAATGTTAACAGATGATCCCGTGTCGACAATGGCATAATCTACTAATATCCCATCGACATAGGCTGCAACCCTTGGGCAATGCTTCTCAGCATGCTCGAACCAGTCATCACCAACTCGCGCAATACCCAAAGGTTCTACAATATACCCGGTACGTAGAATCTTTCTAAATTCCTTACGTACTCCTGGGGAAAGCTTAATAAGCTGCAAAAGGTTCACATCCGGCTTGACTTCGCAAAGAGAGCCCGCCAAATCGAATTCATGATAGTTCGAAAGAGCTCGCTTTTCACGCCAAATCATCCGCTCTTTAGGTCGCTGAGCTGGCTTTATTGCCTCTTTCTTAACTTTCACCTTCTTCTTTGGTGCTTCCTTATCGGCTTTACTCTCTACGGGCTTCAAAGGTCCCCCTTCTAGGGCAGGATCCAAAACTTGCGTTCCTTTGTCGCCTTGTTTAGGGTTTCCGTCGACAGGCTTATCCATGTCGGCTTCTCTACCCTTTTTACCTCTTGTAAGGACAGCTCGTAGATTAGAGGTTTCAGCATCATTCACGCGTACAGCCTCAATCAAACTAACCCCATTACCACTTGGTAGTTCTTCCACCGTAGTCTTTGGTCGTTGAAGTATTTGTTTAGGCCCGTTTTCTGGCTGGGAGTCATTTCCTTGGGCACGATGATTAACAGGCCCTGGTTGCCGACTACCACGCTGGAGAGAACTGATCTTACTCCAGCAAGTAGCCGCTAGATGGCCAGATTTTCCACAAATGTCGCACTTAACATTTGGGCAATTTCTTGGATAGTGCTGCCCGCCACACCATTTGCAACTAAACCTCGACGGCGCACCCTCTTCTGGGTATCTACTTCCTATCAAATTTTGTTGTTTTTTAAGGAAGTTGACATCAACGGCTATTTGTCGATACTGCTCCGTAATCATGTCGGTATAATGCTTCATCATGTCCTTAACCTCGCCAAGAACATTGGAAGAACTCGACTCATAGCCTTGGTCATTACCGTGTCTTTCAATCGGCCTAACAATTCGATTAGGCACAGGCTGTTGAGTCACAGGCATGGTATTGGAATTGACCGCCTGGCCTCCACCATTTGGAGCCATTTGACTGCCCGTAGGCATCGACATGCTAGGGGGAGTTGGTAATAAAGGGACATTCTGTATCATGTTCCCTCTCCCATTAGGGTTAGCCATCGCTATCCCTTGGCCACTACTGCCATTGGCTATTGCCATATTGTTTCCCAATACTAAACCCATGTTCGAATTGCCTCTAGAAGCATAGGCTGCTTGTAGTCGGGATTCCACCTCTTGTGCTCGTGTAATGGCAGTATCTATATCCCCCAAGGGGACACTACTCAACTGCAATTGGATATTAAAGTCCAAACCATGTAGGAAATATTGCAATTGGGCAGCTGCGGGGATAGGAATAGAGGTGTCCAACTTACGGAAGACCTCTTTTATCTTCTTCGCATAAGCACGAATATCCTCGTGTGGATCTTGGCGGGTCACGTTGAGTACACGCAACCAATATTGCCCACCCCTTTCAGGGGCAAACTCCCTTCGAAAAGCTCCATAAAATGCATCAATGTTCAATATGGTTCCGGCTTCTAAACCATGATACCATATAGCGGCTCTTCCTTTGAGAGTCATGTTGAAGAACATCATTAAATGTCCTTCTTCTTGAATGCGACAGTTAAACATCAACTTTTGAAACTCCCTAATGTGGAGTTCCGCATCTTCCTCAACTAGCCCATTAAAAATGGGTAGCGGGTAACCTAGAGCCGGCAAATCTGTCGTTCCTGCTGGAATTGCAATAGGCTGCGCCATGACGTGGATTGGATTTGCACTAGGAATAGAGAACGGTGGGGTTACACCTCCCGCAATTGACGTGGATTGGCTTATGGCAGGAAGGGGAGCACTAGAGCTTCCACCTTCTCCTAACTTACTGCTTGGGGTCCTAAGACCACTAGATCCACTCCCTCGTAAGGGTTCAGCACCGCTACGCTTAGGGGAATATCTCCTAAAGATTTCAGCACGTCGCCTAGCTCTCTCGTCTCTTTCTTGCGTTTGGATTTCTGCTAGACGATGCTTATCAATAAATAATGGGTCAAGCTCGGTATCCTCTGGCATAAACTGCTAGTTGGTCCTTAAACAACCAGGATTCGAGAACCGCCACTTTTAAGCAGCTCCCGGCAGACGCACCACTGATGGACCTAAAAACGGGCCGGCACTGGCTCATGCACTAGCCGGACCTCGTCACTACGCACAAGACAACCCCTCGGCCTCGCGGCCAGGAGCGTCTATCAAAATCTCTGCCTTCCTAAACATTGCGTTTGTAATACGTTGTAGTCCAACTGATCCTAACCCAATATTACTCCTCAGAGGGAGTCCCTTTCACATAGCCAAAAGGCTCGAATCACATACACATGGGGTTCTTCCTACGGCTGAATGCCGTCAACCCTCTGCGACTCTCCTACACCTTGGGAATTGGCCCCTCGATGCGCCGCTCAACATTTAGACATTTCGCACAAACGTCACTCAAGGTACCAAATAAACGTATCCAGGAATGTACCATTTCCTCACTTGCTGTCCCCTATAACCCTCGTCTATCCTACAGCATAGGAACCTCACGCTCTCAACGGTGGGTCACAGGCCTATTGAAAACAATTGCTATGCATATCCAGGAGCTAACTCTGATACTTTTAATTTCCTCAAAAATGATCATGCAAAGAGGTGGATGCCTAGTGCTCAAACATTTTGAAAAAAACCAGCAGCGTGCAAGTGCAAAACATCTCTTTCATGCTTTTCTTTCTAACCGCTTTGTGCTTCGCTGCAACACCTAGCACCGAAGCGATCTTCGTGCTACTAGGTTTTAATTTTTATCATTATTATTCCGTCCTAGATGCAATGCATATAAAATCAGCAAATTATTCCTCATGCTCAATGACATTTAACCATTTCTTCCACAACTCTACCCTTCCCCGTTGATAGTGCATCATTATATTCATTTCTTTTAGGGTTTCCTTGTCATTTTATGTGGAGAAAGGAAGGAAACACGCACTAAAACATATAAACAAGGCTGAACTGAAGCATAACTTCATGCCCCAGCCTTGCCATACATCAACAAACATAAATCCTATTTTTCTGTATTTTTCGTAGCCCCAAATGTATTTTTCCCCTATTTTCCATGGTGTTTTTATCATTCTCCCGCCATTTTTCCATTTTCTTGTATTTTTTAAATTGCTGAAAATTGAAACCAGTTTGTGGGCTGTGGCCCTTAGTTCATTTGCAACAAAATTGAAAGATTAGTTGATGTGTATCGACGGTTTTCCCCATTTATACGCCCAAAACCCTTGTTTTTTCCCATTTTCCATGCGTTTTCGGGTTTCTTGACATTATTTCGAGCCATGAAATGCATGTTTTTCATAATTTCTGGTTATAAACAGTAAGAACTCAGAAGAATCAGCAGCATAATCAAATCTTAGTCCATATGAACGGCATTCCATCAATCAAAAGCATAAAACACTAAATTTTCTTTGTAATTTTTTTGGTTTACCGCTTAAACGCGTGTTTCGGGTTTTGTGTCCATGGCTATAGATTTGGAAAACAGCAACACTTCATGTCCAGCACAATCACCAATCACCATTTCCAGCCCATGGAGCAATCCGATCCATGCCAGACAAGCCTCCATCATTCTTTCTTCTTCCTTCTTCTCCCCACATGAACTGCCTCTTAGAAGAGAGAGAGGGAGGAGAGAGAAATACTAGAATCAGAAATTTCAAACCAGGCCACCATTCCACGGGCAAAGGGCGGCGATATGATCAGCATACGGAGGGGAATGAGGGGCCAATGTCAGATAGGGGGGTTGTTTGCAGGCAGGGAGGAGCCATGATCAACATGGGGCGCAAATTTCGGCGCCATTCCTGATCACGTATTCTTCATCTTCATCACGATTTTTTTTCATCTCTCTCCCCCAAAGTTTCATGTGACATTTTAAGTTGGGCTCCCAAGGGTCATGCCCACTTGGCCAAACTCATGTCCACCTTTTCAAATCTTGACCGGTTTGTGGCCTTTCCCCCGTCCGGACTCCGAATCGAGCTCTGAAAAATCCTGGGCGTCCGACTTAGCATCCCGCATTGGCCAATAGCTCGTGTCCACCCGCACGACTATCTGAAAAATTATGAAAAATCACCAAGTGTCGCTTGGGCGCCTTTAAAGCACTTTGGCGCTTAAAATCGTCCTAGATCGAGCCACCGCCTTTGACGGTGAATATTTTTCCCTTGATCTTCATAATTTTTAGCTATTTTTAAGCACTTGCCGTCTCCTAAATTCCGCTCTCATTGGCGACCACGGGATAGGGCGACTCAGCCCGTCGAATCCACGAACATATCTGCACATAAACAACCAAAGAAGCATCAAACTGATACAAAACAATTATCATCATAAAACTCAGCACAATGCTTCCCCTACCCCTAGACAGAACCAAGGCATGACATCCACAAGGAGTAGGCCTAGCATCATCTAATAGAAGATCCGAAGTGAGTCACTAACCAACTGCTCCAACACAGCCAAACTAAAAAAACCTATCAAAGAAGTTGCCCTAAGTGGTAGTCTGAACTACTGACCAACGAAAGACAACACAACTAGGAGCTCCTACAAGGCGAGGACTCCTATAGCCTGAGCAAAGGATATTTTCTGTCAGTACATGTCTTCCTTTAGGATTTTGATTGGATGAACATACTTGGGCATGTAAAAAGGAGGGAGCTGAGCGTAGTGACCCAAGGAGAACAGGGCATCGGTCTCAGGACCTGTCTCGGCACCCAAGAACCTACCAAGCCCTCGCAAGGCGACACTTAATCCTTTTCTAACGCTCACTTTTATTTTCGCTCCAACCTTCCTTGTTTTGATATTATTTTTCCAGCAAGAAGCCACCCCGAGGAAGACAAGGTATCGGCCCCGGGTCTGACTCGTCCCCAGGAACCTACCAGGCCTTCGCAAGGCAATGATCAACTGCTTATATCTTTTTATTTCTTTTCTTTTCTTCTTTGATAGGGGTTAGAACCCCTTTTTACACACCTTCGCATTTATATTCATCTTTTAGGATATTCAGGATTTCTTGGCATCATCATTATTATCTTCTAGCAGGCTTCTCTAACTGCCTCACTACTAACAAGAACTCCTAGAACGGCTGCCTAGCAGGCTAGCAGAACAGAGCCACTAGGGCTTCCTTCTAAAACAGGTCTTTCAATGTCTAACAATGTCTTTACAAGAGGCAATGACTACTCCGACCTCCCTCAAACATACTTAGCCTAAACCTGGGACTTCATGCCTTGGTTGCCGGTCCCCAAAATAGATCCCCTCGACAAGTACAAATACACATATAACAGGAAAGAAAGGTACTCGTAAAGGAGAAATATCACCTGGAATGACCACAAGAAGCTTCCATCGCAGCAAAGGCTCCTCCAGGCTCCACAAAATTCCACAACCCGCGAAACCTGTCCAGCACAACACTAAACCAAAACCCAATTAAACGCACCCGCACTAGACAGGGAAATGGCCCTCTTGGCCTAATGAAATCAGACATGACTTTGCTACAAAACTAAATCGGCCCTCTTGGCCTAATGAAATCCAACCATACTTCGCATAACATCCACCTGGGAACAACCATGATAGACATCAAAGCATACCATTCCCAGGGGAACAAGGCTTGTAGCCCTATACTAGGTGCATTAAATTATGACCTATCCCTCCTGCGTATATCGCAAGAGGTGTTCGCATCACATGTCGTCTAATCAGTCTATGAGTCTGAGATAATAAAGGTAGATGAGTCTCGCTTACCCTCTGCATCACCCAAATCAACCATCGTCTGCCAAAGAGGGCATGTTCAGAAAGCATACCCCACAAACGACCAGGTCCTGTCTCACCATCAATAGATATATCGGGACAAGGGCCACAATTAAAGAAGAGGTCCTCTTCATACGAAAGATTAGCCAATGAATCGGCAAACTGGTTCCAATTTCGTGGAATCAGCTGAAAAGACACTCTATCGAATTCGTCTAGCAGGGCTATGGCAGTATGATGGTACATACAAAGGATCGGGTTCCGTACCATGTACGTCCCATTGAGTTGATTTAAAACCAACTGAGAGTCCCCTTTCACCAACAACTGGCAGATACCACCCTTCTTTGCAATATTCAAACCCATAATCAGGGCTTTGTATTCTGCCATATTATTGGTAAAATTCGCCCCGAGATAAGCAGCTAACTTCATGACAATGCGTCGTCGGGGGTCGCGGATGACAACTCCTACACTTCCTTTTTTGCATGCACCCCTGGACGCCCCATCAAAGTACAAGGTGTACGTCCATAAAGGGTTTACATATCCTGCCATCCTGAACTCTACTCGTAATTATGGTAATCGAAATTCAGCATAGTCAACGGGTGGACTGTAGGCTCCATCCCTCCATCATCATTGAATTCAACAGGGATGCTCGTCAAAAGTTGTAGGCAATGATGGCAGAAGACCTTGATTTCCCAAATAAATGTCCCGCCTTCTTGCTCAATCACCTTGTATCCTTTGCTCCACCAAATGAGCTTTCCCTGATGATACCTCTGTTCCAAATATGGGTGTTCTAAATAAGGGATCAGACGACCCATCAAACTCTATCACGATTTCCTTGCAGATGTTTGATCAATCTTGCCTAGACCTGCAAGGCAGTTATAGCATTAGTACAATCAGAAGTAATAAGGTTTAATCTTATTAAGATTAACCTTATTTTTAAATTCTATCCCCTCAAGGTCAGCTAACAACACTGTAGATTTATTCTTTCCTATCCTAACGATCTTATAGGGCCCATCCCATTTGGGTTCTAGCTTGTCTGGGAATAATTCACGTCGTGCGTCATAATACAGAACAAGCTGTCCTTTCTTGAAGGTGTACTTCTTGGCTTTGAGGTCGTGTAGCTTCTTCATTCGGCGCTTCGCCACTTCTTGGTGCAATAAGCTCTGCAACTTAAGCTCATCTAAATGTGCCAGTGTCGTCAAGCGCTCAAAAAGAGCGTCTTCATCGCTCAAAGAATGATTGATGGCAAACCGAATAGTCGGCAGCTCAATTTCTAAAGGCAAGACACACTCCTCCCCATATACTAACTTGAACGGGGTATGGCCAGTGGCTCGTTTGAAGGTCGTATTATAGGCCCACACTGCCACGTATAACTTTTTATCCCAATCCCGTTTCTTTTCCGACACAATTTTGGACAGGATGCCTACAAGCTGCTTGTTGGTGCTTTCGACTTGCCCATTGGCTTGCGGATTATATGGGGTTGTCTTGTTATGCTTGATGTTCCACAACTCTGTCAAACCTTTGATCACCTTATTCAGGAAATGAGTTCCGCGGTCCGACACTAATTCTTTCGGTGGACCAAACCGGCATATTATCTGCTCTAAAAGGAAACTAGCAGTTTCTTTAGCATCATCTTTCCTTGTTGCACGTGCTTCTGACCACTTTGTGAAGTAGTCAGTTGCTACAACGATGTACCTCTTTTGCGTAGTCGATGACGGAGTAATAGGACCCACAAAATCTATTCCCCACTTCTCAAATGGAAGTATCGCCATAATAGGGGTGAGTGGTCGTTTCCTATTCTCTCGACTATCATGTCGTTGGCAAATATCGCATCGCTTAACATACGCAAACGCATCCTGGAAGATGGCAGGCCACCAATAACCTGCTCTTAAAGCCTTTTGTGCTGTAAGCCGTCCAGCAAAATGGCCACCGCAAGCAGAATCATGGCACTCTTCCAAAATGAATGGCACCTCGTCAGGCATCACACATCGGCGATAGATGTCATCAACCCCTTGCCGATATAATGTACCTGCGATCAAGGCAAACTTTAACGCTTGCTGCTTAATTTTCCTTTTCTCAGCCTTAGATAGTTCGGATCCCGTCTCTCCCGTTGATAAATAATGCGTTATTGCAGCATACCAGGAGGGAATAGATGCCGTATCTATTTTAAATATCATCTCCATGTCACTACCTTCAGCCACAGATTCTTTCGGCTCCCCAAAGTCCACTAGACATTCCACGATGCCTTGCAACCTTGGTGGCTTACTCTTGATTTCATAATCAAATTCCTGCAAAGTGATCAACCACTTCGCTAAACGATCAGGCGGCTGTAACTTATTCATCAATAGTCGAAGTCCCTCCGCCTTCGTATAAAGTACGACTTTCTCATAGAGAATGTAATGCCTGAATTTCTTGGTCCCAAAGACCATCGCTAGACACAGCTTCTCCATGTAGGTGTAATTGATTTCGGATACCCCCAGCTTCCGACTAGCAAAAGCAATCGGGTGGTACCACTTCTCTTCCCAAATTTGGGCTAAACAGCAGCTGATACTATACATGGTGGCTGCTGAAAATATATAGAACACCTCACCTCTTTTAGGTGCTTTTAAAACGGGCGCTCTTGCTAGCTCTTGTTTCACATCCTCGAATGCTACCTGACAAGGGTCACCCCATACAAACGAACAGCTAAAGGACAATAAATTTGTAAGTGGCAACGTTCTTTCTGCTAAGGCGTTAATGAATCTACGGTAGTAACCAACCGAAGACAGAAAGCTATGAACTTCTTTCGGAGTGCGTGGTGGACCCATGGCAACTATAACTTTGACCTTCTCGGGGTCTGTCGCAATTCCTACCGAACTGACCACATGACCCAGCAATAGCCCATAAGGTACTCCAAAAGCACACTTCCGTGGGTTTAGGGCGATGCAAAATTGTCTACAGCGCTCAAAGCATTTTCTCAAAATGAGCAACTGCCTTTCTCTCACGGTGGCAGGCCCTAAGTCATCAATAAACACCCTCAACTCTTCAGGGGATATGTCACCGAATGTCTTATCAGCTGTTCGTTGCCACGAACCAGGCGCATTGCATAAACCAAAGGCCATCACATGGTAAGCAAAAGTGCCAAATACAGTGATAAAAGTTGTTTTCAACTTGTCCTCTTCTGCAATTGCCATTTGGTTGTATCCTGCAAAGCAATCCATAAACGAATATATCTCCCTACCCGCTAATTGATCCAAAATCTGGTCAATAAATGGCAACGGGTAGTAGTCCTTAACTGTCTGCTTATTCAGCTCCCTAAAATCTACACATAAACGGATTTGATTATTCTTCTTCTTTCTAATCACAACTGGCGAACACCATTCCGTGTGTTGCACAGGAAAAATCAAACCCGCTTTTCGAAGCTTCTCTAACTCCTCAAACAGCCCGTCCCTCAATTCGAAAGGCATACGCCTTACTTTCTGCCGTACAGGACGACTGCCCTCTTTCAACGGAATTGTATGAACAGCAAGACTGGGAGGGATGCCTCTCAACTCATCATAACTCCAGGCAAAGATATCACGGAATTCCTGGATCAAGGCCACATAGTCCTCCCTTTCTGCTGAGCTGAGCATAGAGCCTAATTTGATTGGCCGCGAATCATCAAGCGTACCAAGGTCTAGCTCGATAACATCTGCATCTCTTATACGATCTTGGGCCTCTATCGGCTCGTTCAAAGTGATCTGATAGATGTCCTCCGTGGTGGATCCCTCTTTGGACTCATCACTCGATGATGTCTCACTGCCAGATAAATCTTCTAATGTCTCCAATTCTGTAGAAGATAGAGGAGCTCTTTCACTCTGCGGGGACTCAGGATAAGCATCAACCACCACACGCTGGGCACCTCTGCCGAATATCAATCGACCGGCGGGTATATCCACTTGGCAATCCGCTTGCAAGATCCAAGGTCGTCCAAGTAATACTTGGTAACTTGGCCGCCCTGCAAAACGAATCACCCTAAAGTCCAACATGCATTCTACATTTGCAACAGTGACATGGACCTTAGTAATGCAACCTTCCGGCTGTCTCAAACTGTCATCTGCCATTCTGAGAATTGTGGAAGTATCTTTCTGAATCGCAAGACCCAACCTTTCCATCAGTTCAGAACTCATAATGTTAACAGATGATCCCGTGTCGACAATGGCATAATCTACTAATATCCCATCGACATAGGCTGCAACCCTTGGGCAATGCTTCTCAGCATGCTCGAACCAGTCATCACCAACTCGCGCAATACCCAAAGGTTCTACAATATACCCGGTACGTAGAATCTTTCTAAATTCCTTACGTACTCCTGGGGAAAGCTTAATAAGCTGCAAAAGGTTCACATCCGGCTTGACTTCGCAAAGAGAGCCCGCCAAATCGAATTCATGATAGTTCGAAAGAGCTCGCTTTTCACGCCAAATCATCCGCTCTTTAGGTCGCTGAGCTGGCTTTATTGCCTCTTTCTTAACTTTCACCTTCTTCTTTGGTGCTTCCTTATCGGCTTTACTCTCTACGGGCTTCAAAGGTCCCCCTTCTAGGGCAGGATCCAAAACTTGCGTTCCTTTGTCGCCTTGTTTAGGGTTTCCGTCGACAGGCTTATCCATGTCGGCTTCTCTACCCTTTTTACCTCTTGTAAGGACAGCTCGTAGATTAGAGGTTTCAGCATCATTCACGCGTACAGCCTCAATCAAACTAACCCCATTACCACTTGGTAGTTCTTCCACCGTAGTCTTTGGTCGTTGAAGTATTTGTTTAGGCCCGTTTTCTGGCTGGGAGTCATTTCCTTGGGCACGATGATTAACAGGCCCTGGTTGCCGACTACCACGCTGGAGAGAACTGATCTTACTCCAGCAAGTAGCCGCTAGATGGCCAGATTTTCCACAAATGTCGCACTTAACATTTGGGCAATTTCTTGGATAGTGCTGCCCGCCACACCATTTGCAACTAAACCTCGACGGCGCACCCTCTTCTGGGTATCTACTTCCTATCAAATTTTGTTGTTTTTTAAGGAAGTTGACATCAACGGCTATTTGTCGATACTGCTCCGTAATCATGTCGGTATAATGCTTCATCATGTCCTTAACCTCGCCAAGAACATTGGAAGAACTCGACTCATAGCCTTGGTCATTACCGTGTCTTTCAATCGGCCTAACAATTCGATTAGGCACAGGCTGTTGAGTCACAGGCATGGTATTGGAATTGACCGCCTGGCCTCCACCATTTGGAGCCATTTGACTGCCCGTAGGCATCGACATGCTAGGGGGAGCTGGTAATAAAGGGACATTCTGTATCATGTTCCCTCTCCCATTAGGGTTAGCCATCGCTATCCCTTGGCCACTACTGCCATTGGCTATTGCCATATTGTTTCCCAATACTAAACCCATGTTCGAATTGCCTCTAGAAGCATAGGCTGCTTGTAGTCGGGATTCCACCTCTTGTGCTCGTGTAATGGCAGTATCTATATTCCCCAAGGGGACACTACTCAACTGCAATTGGATATTAAAGTCCAAACCATGTAGGAAATATTGCAATTGGGCAGCTGCGGGGATAGGAATAGAGGTGTCCAACATACGGAAGACCTCTTTTATCTTCTTCGCATAAGCACGAATATCCTCGTGTGGATCTTGGCGGGTCACGTTGAGTACACGCAACCAATATTGCCCACCCCTTTCAGGGGCAAACTCCCTTCGAAAAGCTCCATAAAATGCATCAATGTTCAATATGGTTCCGGCTTCTAAACCATGATACCATATAGCGGCTCTTCCTTTGAGAGTCATGTTGAAGAACATCATTAAATGTCCTTCTTCTTGAATGCGACAGTTAAACATCAACTTTTGAAACTCCCTAATGTGGAGTTCCGCATCTTCCTCAACTAGCCCATTAAAAATGGGTAGCGGGTAACCTAGAGCCGGCAAATCCATCGTTCCTGCTGGAATTGCAATAGGCTGCGCCATGACGTGGATTGGATTTGCACTAGGAATAGAGAACGGTGGGGTTACACCTCCCGCAATTGACGTGGATTGGCTTATGGCACGAAGGGGAGCACTAGAGCTTCCACCTTCTCCTAACTTACTGCTTGGGGTCCTAAAACCACTAGATCCACTCCCTCGTAAGGGTTCAGCCCCGCTACGCTTAGGGGAATATCTCCTAAAGATTTCAGCACGTCGCCTAGCTCTCTCGTCTCTTTCTTGCTTTTGGATTTCTGCTAGACGATGCTTATCAATAAATAATGGGTCAAGCTCAGTATCCTCTGGCATAAACTGCTAGTTGGTCCTTAAACAACCAGGATTCGAGAACCGCCACTTTTAAGCAGCTCCCGGCAGACGCACCACTGATGGACCTAAAAACGGGCCGGCACTGGCTCATGCACTAGCCGGACCTCGTCACTACGCACAAGACAACCCCTCGGCCTCGCGGCCAGGAGTGTCTATCAAAATCTCTGCCTTCCTAAACATTGCGTTTGTAATACGTTGTAGTCCAACTGATCCTAACCCAATATTACTCCTCAGAGGGAGTCCCTTTCACATAGCCAAAAGGCTCGAATCACATACACATGGGGTTCTTCCTACGGCTGAATGCCGTCAACCCTCTGCGACTCTCCAACACCTTGGGAATTGGCCCCTCGATGCGCCGCTCAACATTTAGACATTTCGCACAAACGTCACTCAAGGTACCAAATAAACGTATCCAGGAATGTACCATTTCCTCACTTGCTGTCCCCTATAACCCTCGTCTATCCTACAGCATAGGAACCTCACGCTCTCAACGGTGGGTCACAGGCCTACTGAAAACAATTGCTATGCATATCCAGGAGCTAACTCTGATACTTTTAATTTCCTCAAAAATGATCATGCAAAGAGGTGGATGCCTAGTGCTCAAACATTTTGAAAAAAACCAGCAGCGTGCAAGTCCAAAACATCTCTTTCATGCTTTTCTTTCTAACCGCTTTGTGCTTCGCTGCAACACCTAGCACCGAAGCGATCTTCGTGCTACTAGGTTTTAATTTTTATCATTATTATTCCGTCCTAGATGCAATGCATATAAAATCAGCAAATTATTCCTCATGCTCAATGACATTTAACCATTTCTTCCACAACTCTACCCTTCCCCGTTGATAGTGCATCATTATATTCATTTCTTTTAGGGTTTCCTTGTCATTTTATGTGGAGAAAGGAAGGAAACACGCACTAAAACATATAAACAAGGCTGAACTGAAGCATAACTTCATGCCCCAGCCTTGCCATACATCAACAAACATAAATCCTATTTTTCTGTATTTTTCGTAGCCCCAAATGTATTTTTCCCCTATTTTCCATGGTGTTTTTATCATTTTCCCGCCATTTTTCCATTTTCTTGTATTTTTTAAATTGCTGAAAATTGAAACCAGTTTGTGGGCTGTGGCCCTTAGTTCATTTGCAACAAAATTGAAAGATTAGTTGATGTGTATCGACGGTTTTCCCCATTTATACGCCCAAAACCCTTGTTTTTCCCCATTTTCCATGCGTTTTCGGGTTTCTTGACATTATTTCGAGCCATGAAATGCATGTTTTTCATAATTTCTGGTTATAAACAGTAAGAACTCAGAAGAATCAGCAGCATAATCAAATCTTAGTCCATATGAACGGCATTCCATCAATCAAAAGCATAAAACACTAAATTTTCTTTGTAATTTTTTTGGTTTACCGCTTAAACGCGTGTTTCGGGTTTTGTGTCCATGGCTATAGATTTGGAAAACAGCAACACTTCATGTCCAGCACAATCACCAATCACCATTTCCAGCCCATGGAGCAATCCGATCCATGCCGGACAAGCCTCCATCATTCTTTCTTCTTCCTTCTTCTCCCCACATGAACTGCCTCTTAGAAGAGAGAGAGGGAGGAGAGAGAAAGACTAGAATCAAAAATTTCAAACCAGGCCACCATTCCACGGGCGAAGGGCGGCGATATGATCAGCATACGGAGGGGAATGAGGGGCCAATGTCAGATAGGGGGGTTGTTTGCAGGCAGGGAGGAGCCATGATCAACATGGGGCGCAAATTTCGGCGCCATTCCTGATCACGTATTCTTCATCTTCATCACGATTTTTTTTCATCTCTCTCCCCCAAAGTTTCATGTGACATTTTAAGTTGGGCTCCCAAGGGGCATGCCCACTTGGCCAAACTCATGTCCACCTTTTCAAATCTTGACCGGTTTGTGGCCTTTCCCCCGTCCGGACTCCGAATCGAGCTCTGAAAAATCCTGGGCGTCCGACTTAGCATCCCGCATTGGCCAATAGCTCGTGTCCACCCGCACGACTATCTGAAAAATTATGAAAAATCACCAAGTGTCGCTTGGGCGCCTTTAAAGCACTTTGGCGCTTAAAATCGTCCTAGATCGAGCCACCGCCTTTGACGGTGAATATTTTTCCCTTGATCTTCATAATTTTTAGCTATTTTTAAGCACTTGCCGTCTCCTAAATTCCGCTCTCACTCTTTCTTAAGAACAAGCCCCAGGGCCTTTTCTATGATTGTTGCATTGAGGAGCACTTTGATTCTTCTTTCCTGCTCCCCTATCCTTACTGTGACAGTGCCACAGTTCGTGCTCTTGTCGAAGTTCCTCAGGAAATCTGCACATATGCTGTTATCCACAGCCTGCCCCACCTTTTCCACGTACTTGTGGAGGTGGCATCTGTCCACAAAGTCTTTGATCGCGGGTTCCTCTAGGATGGCCTCGTCCAGATTCAGTGTGTGCTTGAAAGTGAACTGACTAAATCCTCGCGTCTCGATGATGCTGATGCCGAATTTGGTCATTTCTTCTTCAGAGAATGGGAGTTTGCCCCCTTTGTCCTGTCCTGCCATGGTGGTGACCTGTCAACACACCATGCCAACATTAATGTCTAACAATCAGCTTATTTCTAATCAAAACTTAGTTTGAGAGAAAAATATATGTGCCCAAAATGGGTACACTTGCTTAGAGGCTTGACCATTGCTATTGTTTTACTCTGCAGTATTCTTCCATAGAAACTTACTTAATTATAACAATCTGCTAGCTAGATAGCATAACTTTTCATTTTTGCTCTGCTCTTACTCACATTGCTCCCCCCTCCATCGGGGATCTTTCAAAGAATCCTTCCTAGGATTAGCTCAGGAAGGACGAGGTAAGCGCTGTTTCGCGTGGGTTGACTTACCTAGCCAATAGCCAATCATAGAAGCTTGGATTGTATTCGAGTTGGGCATGACAATCAAGAGTAGATGGTTGGATGGAGACTTGGGAAATGTAGGTCAAAACGTCGTGGAAGAGATCTCCAGTATTGAGGCAACTGGCAACATGTAATTCCTCTTCGGTGAGGAATTGGTCAATGTAGGGGTGGGCGAGCACATGGTCGTCCAAATGCTGATTACGGGTGATGGCCAAGACCCTAAATGAGATAGGTACCACATAAGTGGGGTCATATTCGATAGTTTTAACTTCCCTGCATTGCTCAGCATTGGTCATTATTCGACAACCTTTTTTCTCCCATTGGATCCTTAGCATAAACCACTGCTGCAAGAATGTGGAAGGTGAGCTTGCCATCTACGTGAGCTCGTGCAACTCCTGTTCAAGAGGAGAACGAGGAGGCTTACGATACGAAGTGATAAGTCTTCTGAGGACAGCTTGATCCTTCGAGATTTCGTCATTTGCTATCAGTTCGGCAGCAATTTTGGGAACTTTAGTGGTTATAAGTTCGTATTCCTCCCAAGTGCATGGTAATGCACGAACATCCAAAGCAAGCGTTTCATCAAGAAGGCCTAGGTCTAGCTCTCGTAGCTTCTAGCAAATGTAGTCAAAGTTTTGTCTAACATTTTAATGCAGGTTATTAAGTCATCCCCAGAAGTTGCGGCAAGGTCCTTAGCCAAAGAGAGGAAAGGTCGTATTGCGTATGAAGGTTTAAGACCCGCTGGCGGGGGTGGTGCAACTGGACTGGATAGTTGTGACTTCCTCATTAGTGTCACGGGTTGGGCCTTGCACTCTGAAGCATGTTGAGGTGCTGTAGGAAGCTCCGTAGGAATGGGGGTTGTGCTAGGTTCTGAGTGGGCAGTCATAATGGCTTTTAAGTTCTCTGGATTAGGGAGGTTTAAGGCCTGTGGCATTTGCTTTGGTCGATAGATGAGCTGAGGCTTGCTAGCCACAGCTGGCCATGTCCTGCTAACTATGTTCTGGGCACCACTTGTGCAAGCCTCTCTCATTAGGGTGAGATTGCTTGTAGATGAGCTTCTTATCTGGCCATTTTTAGACACCCAAATCCAGGGATTGCCCTCGTAGTATCCTTGTGCCCGCAAGAGATCTTTGGGAATCTAGCGCGGCATGGTTGTGTGTCTACGGCGATAGCACCTAGACTGCCTTTTAGGTCGGGACGGTTGATAATTTTGACGTTTAGGATCATACTTGGGTGGTCTACCTGGATGTGGTCTTTGCCATTTTGGCACCCATAGATACTTGGACACTTTGGCCTTGTGAGCGCTCTTGGTGGGTTTGGGCCTGGGGTCGGGAGCCCAGCATGAGGCCGTAGTTTCCATCTATTCACACTCGGTCTGAAGCGTGCTTGTAGGGATTTCTACTAGTGGCTTCATAAAGGTGGGGGAATTAAGATAGTCCTTGCTGAAGGTCGTCACTATGCACACATTGCCGATAACAAGATGTATGCGGTTTAGGTTGTAATCTACATTGTAGTTGGTTTGCTTCTTGAAAGTGCGACCCAATAGTGACACATTACCAGCTCCTTTAGTGTCAGGTAACACATGGAAGAAGGCTGGTAAACTTTCAAACTCGATGGAAATGACCACCTCCACTTCCCTAGGAGTGGGTAAGCAGTACCCCCAAACGGGGTGAGTTTAGCGTTAGTGGGCTGTAGTTTCGGTTGACCAATGCGTGTCCAATGGTCATGCGTCAAGATGTTGTAGTCGGCACCTTCATCAATCAAGGCTTCGAAAGAATACACCGCTCCTGCTGCGACTGTGATCCGCAGGTACGTCGGTGCCACTGCTTCTTCGTCCTGATCTTTAAGGTCAGTTACAATAGCCATGCGGACGTTCAGTGAGGGTTCTAGCACGGGTGGCTCATATAATGGATGTGAAGGAGGATAGTACTTCTTAATGCGGCTGCCGTTAAAAAAGCCTATTCCTTCACCATCAAGTGTCTCCAACTCGACATTCCCGGTCCTACCAATCATGCAGACTCTGAAAGGCCCTAGCCCCCGAAACTTCATCTTCTGTTTATGTCCTTTTATCGAGTATAACAGAACAAGGTCCCCTTGTTCGAAGTCTCGCTGCTTGACATGCTTATCAAACCACATCTTTCATCGAGCCTTTTCACAAATCAGAGAGTGAGTGGCGAGGAGTCGCGTCTCGTTAAGCACTCGAGTTCCACCAAGCGGTTGGTCCAAGCCTCTCTTCCCTCCCAGCACTCCTGGACTGCTAGCCTCAAGCTAGGGATGGTAAATTCTAAGGGTAAAATGGCTTCAGTTCCGTACGTCAGCCTAAAGGGTGTCTGTCCTACAATCGTTTTATAAGTTGTGCGATAGGCCCACAAGACCACCATTAGCTTGTTGTCCCAGTCACTTCTCGAAGTAGACACGACTTTTGTAAGCACATTGACTAGGATTTTATTTGTGGATTTGGCTTGGCCATTAGCCTGAGGGTAATAGGGAGAGGACTTCTGATGAATTATTAGGAAGGTAGAGAGCAAGTGGGCAATCACTTCATTAATGAAGTGTGTGCCTTGGTCGCTTACAAGTTCGATTGGACAGCCAAACCGTGAAATTACCTGCTCCCACAAGAACTTTGCGGTGGTCCTAGCATCGTTCTTCCTCGTGGATGTGCCTCTGCCCATTTCTTTAGATAGTCGGTCACCACTATGATGTATCGAGCTTGGGAATACTATGTCGTAGGACTGATAGGTCGAATAAAATCGATGCCCCATTTTTCGAAGGGTTGTCGGGCTATGACAGGGTTCAACTCCATCTTGTCCTTTCGCACAGGCACTTTGGTCCTTTGGCACTCATTGCAGTGCTTTACAAATTTAGCTGCATCGCGGAATAGGGTGGGCCACCATAGCTAGGATTGTAGCACCTTTTGGGCTGTTGTGTCCCCGCTAAAGTGTCCTCCAACGATTCTTCCATATGCTTCATTCAATGCATCGTGCATCTCGTGTTCACATATGCATCTACGCAATAAACCGTCTTGTCCCAACCTGTAGAGTTGGCCAGCTATCAGTTGGTATGGCTGAATTTTCAAGATAAGTCTCTTCAACCTGGCCTTCTCAATGGGTCGCTCTGGTAGTCCATTTTCTAGCACTTGCACTATGTCATCGGCCCAATACGGCGCCAGATCTGCTTTAAATAATTCTCATTCACTAAAGAAGTTAAAAAGATGGGCGTCCGGCAACTCGTCAGGCACGCCTTGCCCAGTGGCTTCTCTTGTGGGTATGCGAGACATGTGGTCAGCCATGTAGTGCTGCTTTCCCTTGCGTACAACCACAGAGAAGTCAAACTCCAGTAAGAGGAGTAACCATCTAGCTATGCGCCCCATAGTGCAAGGCTTGTTCACAAGATACAATAAGGCTTGATGGTCAACAAAGAAGACAAAGGGAGTGGCCAACAGGTAATGCCTAAATGTTTTTACCGCAAATACCATAGCCAACCCCTCCTTTTCTGTCGTGGAATAGTTCATCTCGGTCTCTGTGAGCTGCCTGCTGGAAAAACTCATAGGGTAATCCAAGTTATGTTCACCAGGCTGGCATAGCATGGCTCCAATAGTGAACTTAGAGGTGTCTATGTGTACATGGAATGTTACGTTCCAGTCTGGGGCTCACAAGATTGGTGCAGTCGTAAGAGCCTTTTTCAACTCCTCATATGCACACTGGCATTCCTCCGTCCACTCAAACACTATCAATAGCTTGTACAAAGGTCTAGCTATTAGTGCATAATTTAGCACAAATCGTCGATAATATCTAGTGTGTCCCAAGAAGCACTAGACTCCCTTGTAGTTATCGGGTGGCGGTAGGTCAACAATGACTCTAACTTTGGAAAAGTCAGTAGCAATGCCGCTCCTTGACACTACGTGCCCTAAGATGCATCCGTGTTTTACCCAGAACTGGCACTTTAAGGGGTTCAACGAGAGGTGGTACAGCCTACACCTTTCAAAGACAGCTCTCCATTTCTCCAAGTGTTCAGCCCAACTAGACTGTAAACATAGGTCGTCTACAAACACTTCAAGTTCGCGCCTAAGCATGTCCTTAAAGATAGTGCACATTAGGCATTGGAAAGTTGCAGGTGTGTTCATTAGCCCAAAAGGCATGACAATGTAGGCGAACACGCCCCATTCCGTGGCAAAGGCAGTCTTGTGCCTGTCATCGGGGTGCACTTGCACTTGATTGTAGCTCGAGAAACCATCCACAAAACTGTAGGATTCCTTCCCTGCTACCCTTTCAAGCATGTGCTCGGTGTAAGGTAAGGGATAGTTATCCCTTTTTGTAGCGGCATTCACTCTTTTGTAGTTCACGCACACTCGGATTTTTCCATTTTTCTTCATGACAATCACGATAGGTGATACCCAATCCGTGTGCTCGATCTCATATATGAAACCTGTCCTCATGAGTTTATCAATCTCCTCCTTCACTGCATGGGCATGCTTGGATTCATGGGGTAAGGTCATTGTTTCGTTGGCACTACATCAGAAACCATTGGGATGTTATGAGTCACAACCCTAGGGTCGACTCCCTTAAGTTCGTCCAAGGCAAATATGTCAATGTAATCTTGCAAGAGTGCAATGAGTTTGGTCTCTTCCTCCTCCCCCAAGTCATCTGCGACAAACACCAGTCTTGGTTTTTCACCTTTCCCAGCCAAGTTAACCTCTTTCACTTTGGTGGGTCCCTCGATCGGTTCACTAGACTGACCTTGTCTTTTTGCACCTAAGAGAATCACCACTCTGTCACCCTTTTTAAATTTTGTAAACCATTTGGGCAGATCCTGTGGTTTCCTCTGCCTTTCCACTTTTGAGTCCCTTGCTTGCTTCCTGACCTCCTCTTTTAGCCTCCTGCGCCTCAGGTGGACTGGCAAGTCTCCCTTGGTGTGTTTGACCTTAGAGGGTTGCGGTGTCTTGGGATCACTCTCAGTGCTAACTTCCGACTTTAACTTGAACTCGCATCCCTCACTTGAGGAAGGTGTTTCCCTAGGGGATCGTAGTTCCATAGGTGCATCTGTCTTGAGCACTGGGATTACCCATGGTTGTGCTACTCCGGCTTGCTCGTAATTCACAGCTCCTATGCGTTCTAGCCAGGATCTGTCACACTCCATTAGCATGACTTCTTTTTCATTCTGACTGATCCCTTCTTTCCTAGGCCTCAAGTCTGCCCTGATTTGTTCTATCGCTTTTCCCTCCGTGTCATACTCTATCATGTCTACCTCTTCTTCACTCTCTTCTCCCGTAGAGTGACAGTCCTCATACTCCTCATCATCCGGGTCTTGTCCTTCTGACTGCTCATCATCCCCTAAGCTTCCCTCTTCAATCTCCTTTTCGTCAGTAACTAAAGCCCAGTTATATAACAAGTTTAGGTCATGGACCTTGGTCCATTTCCATTCTGGTTTAGTTAAAAGGTCACGTAGAGGTTTTAAGTTAGCAGCCAAATTGCCATCCAATTTATCGGTCAGATACTCTACAATTTCCTAAAGCTCTAATTTGTTGTTGGGGATGCAAGACGAGGCCGGCTTGCCCGGGTTGAGTGAGCTTCCTACCATCATGCAAAGCGGCACAACTGGCTCCTCAGTTGGCATGGTTGCGGCTTTAGTAGCCTGCTAATGTGGTCCTTCCTCATTTGAGAATGGTAGGTCAGTGGTTTCCAAAAAGTGCATCCAATCCCTCTCATCCTCAGGGCAAGGAATATATCTAGCGAGCGATCCATAAGGCTTGGTCGTTTGAGTATTGCCTTTTAGCATAGCTGAGATGGCAGCTAGGTCAACAGGTATCGTCGTCCAAGTGTCCATCTCTACCCTCACTGCACTAGTTCTGTTCCCTAGGAAAATCAATCTATTGCCCCAATCCTCTATGACTCGTGCATTCCTCATCCAAGGTCGGCCTAATAGTATGTTATAATCCACTCCCTTCATGACAATGGAGTTTACCAAAAATTGCACACCGGCAATCTTTACCGGCCAATTCTTTAAGACCCCAAATGGTCTTACCCTCATTCCATTTGCTAGCGTGACATTGAATCTAGCAGTCTCTACAGGAGGGTTTCCCCATGCCTCTAGGACTGCATGGTTTAGCACACTAACACCGGCGCCTGTGTCTACAATTCCTTTTCGAGTCATGTCTCCTAAGGCTAGGACGGGCAAAACTGCATGCATTTCAAGGCCTTCCCAAAAAGCATTGATGTGCAAAGACTTAGGATCTGGGTGTAGAGTTAGACTTGGGATCCGTATAACTACATCATGATCTTGTGGATCAGCACTCGCAAGTCCGGTGTGTCCCTCGATCGAGTCTTTTAACTCCTGCCACAAGGAATGATTTTTCCTAAGCAGATCCTTCAAGCTTAGAGTTACTGGAGTGGATAGCAAGGTTGTGAGGAGGCGACTGGACCCTTGTCTTCCTCTGAGGCTAGCAGTTCTAGGCCATGCATTCTGTTTGCCCTGGTAAGCTTCCCCCCGGCCTTGCTAGTAAGTCGCTCCTAGTGGTGCAGGTATGCTCCGAGCCTGTGGTTTTGAGGGTGAGACTGGTGTGCTAACACTGGAGAAGTCATCCATAGGGTCTTCCAATATGGGTTCAGCATCTTTGAGGTGCTTTTGGGCGTCCTTGACCCACTCCTTAACCTTGGCTATAGCCTTGAGTTGCCGTTCGGGGTGGGGATATTCCCCCACCTTGGCACTCCCTAGCTCTGTTGTCTTAGGAGCCGAGGTCTGTGCCTCTACATTTGTGACCTTCTTTCCTATTACCAGCGTAGTCGTTTCCTCGGTTTGAAGGGTTATCTTCACATCAGTTAGCTTGTTCTTTGTTAGCTTGTTCTCGCTCTAGGCAACGTGAGAAAACAAATGTGTGATTCCACACTCTGTACATCGGAGATCCGCTTTTTCTTTGTTAGCTTGTTCTCGCTCTAGGTAGCATGAGGAAATGTGGCCTGGGTGGCCGCAAGTCCAGCATGTGACTGGATCCTGGCTAGGCCCTCCAAAGCCGCTGCCTCGTCCTCTTCCTAAAGCCATCACCGGCACTGTCCGATAGTCCATCAGGACTGGGTTGCCCTCCTCGTCGTAGGATATGTACGGATTGACATATGTCTCTTTCTCATTAGGCTCCTCCACAAAGTGAACAGGAGCATCGCTAGGTGGGTAAGTCACAAAAGGCCCTGGTGGCCTGGGTATACCAGTTGGGTTCATCTCCAGCCTAGGCACGACAGGTCTTGAGTCAGTTGGTACTGGAAGAGCTAACTGGGTTCCCCTGCCAAAGAAATTAGGTGGCCTATTACCTAAGTATGGAGGGTTGTACTACTGCGTGTATGGGAATCTCCTCGGCATCCTGCAATGTGCTGCATCATGCCCGAATCTACCACAATTTGAGCACGGCCGAGATCTAGGATCTTGGCACTCCACTGGGAGGTGATTGCTGCCGCAGTACACACATTGTACATGCGATCTCACAGGCTTTCTAACAAGCTCTTGCAACCGTGCAATCTCCATTCTCATCTCTGCCATCCCTCGATCATGGTCTACACTCTTTCCCTTGTCCTGCACGCTGGCAGTTGCTTTTTCCCCCAAGGTGGTTGATCTCTCGGGGTCCCTCTAGCCTGCACTATCTCTGTTGGTAGTCCTCATGCTACGTTCCCTGAGTTGATCATCTATGCGTATTGCCTCCTCGAAGACTCAAACTAGCACGTCTCGTTGTAAGGTGGAGTTACTGGCCAAAACCTTGTAGAGCTCCTCACTCCGAATCCCGTTCATGAACACTGTAGACACTGCCCTCTCGGTAGGTCGCTCATTGGCAGGGATTCTCTTGTAGAGGCTATGCACCTGAGTAACGTAATCCCTAATGTCCTCCTCCCTTTGACTGATATTCATCAACCTAACAATGAGGTTATCCGAATACCCTGCCTCTAAAAACCTCTTGATGAAGAGGCCCTTAAGGCGAGTGAAGTTTGTACATTCTGTGTCATCTAGACTAGAGTGCTAGGTCCTCCCCTTGTCGCCTAAGCATAGGCCGAAGGCTTCACCTCGCTGCGTAGGGTCAGTAAGACCGTTCGCCTCCCATACTTGCTCGAACTGCTCCATGAAGCTGTACGGGTCACTGCTAGGTTCATATCGAGCTAGTTGTTTTGCTAATGTGGGGATTCTAGCCTATCCTTTAGCCCCTTGCGTGACTACCAATCCTGACAGGAGCACGGTGGCTAGGGCAGTAGCACTCTGTTCCACGGATGTATTGTCCATGAGTTGCTTTGCCACCAGTTCACTCAACATCATGCCAGCCTCTGCTGCCCATTCCCTCTCTACGTTTGGTCCAGACTTGGCTGCCCTAGCTGACAGACATAATGGGTTGCCTCAGGTACATCTTCAAGCATTCCTAGTTGCAATAAAGCATTCCAAAAATGCTTGGTATAGATCCCTTTGTTGTAGAAGATCCCATTGTTTGATTGCTTTTTTGTGGAATTGGGGTGGAAGGAAATTCTGCAAAAAATTATTTTGGAAAGTCTCCCAAGTAGTAGGACAATCAGTGCTTTCGCAGACAACAATCCACCATAGGGATGCTCGGTCCACTAGATGATTAGTGACACACTTAATTTTGTCTTTCTGAGCATACTACTCTTCATGAAAATAATCATCAAATTGAATGATAAAAGCAAGTACAGTCTTTCCATCGCGTGACCCATTGAAAGTAAGAAATTTGAAATTTCTTTTACTTATCTTTGTTTCTTTCCGAATAGATTGCGCTTCAAGTGTTGTATCGATCGTACGTCGTATAAGATCTTCAAATTGCAGTCCATCTTGGTCGGCGGTAGATCATTGCAGATTGGCCAACTGAGCTTGCAAAGTTTGACGTGCTCTTCATTCCTCTTGAAGCTGCATCATAATCAAATCCAATTTTTGCTCCATCGTTGGTTCGGGTAGGCCATCTTCAGCCATAAAATCTTCAATGGTTTGATCGGACATCTTGTAAAATTCCAAAAGACCTTATACACTCAAAATCTTGTTAGCGGGATGAGTGTAGGTCAAAGTCTATAAGATTTCCATTTAAAAAAATATTACTAGTCCAACTTTCCATAAACGGAGTGAATCTCATGCAAAGGTCAATTCCAGCATTGGAGTTACCGATGGTGCAATCTTTAAGCCGTACGCGAGGTATCATGACCTCTCCTTTGGCAAATCGAGACCAAGGTTTTAAAAAACCCGCATAACCGTTGGTGAACTCCCTCTTGGGAGGAGGTCAAGAGGATAATGATAGGTTTATTGCAAATTTTTTTATTATTTACCTTTCCCCCAGCCAAAGTGTAGCTGAGGGAAGGGGATGGGCTATAATGGAAAACTGAGGAGGTGGAAGGGAGGATAGCATGCAGGGGGCCATGTAGGGGAGGGAACCCTCTCCCCCCTTGTCCTATATAAACACCCTGTAAGGGTGAAGGTAGAGAGAAGGAGGCAGAGCTATGTCGCTGCCATTGTGCCATGCTGCGCCATGAGGAGGGAGGAATTGCTGCAGAAGAGCCTCCACTGAGGCTCCTTAGCCCGCCAATTCGCCACCTCTGCCTTCATTACGCCATGGCTGGTTGTTGCTGATGCCGCCCCTTTCCTCATCCACGAATCGCCTTCGTCCTTCCACGTGGGTGCAGCAGCCCAGAAGCTCCTTAGAAGCTTCTTAGAATTCCAGGAGCCGAAGAAGAAGAAGAAGAAGAAGAAGAAGAAGAAGAAGAAGAATTTTAACCTCGGGTTTTAATCCCCCCCTTACCATTTGATCTCCTTAAGTCCACTCTACCCTCTGGATTTAAAGCCCTCCCATTGCATCCACCACAAGCAATCTTTATCTCCAGATTTAAAGGACCTTCTCATTGGAATCCCCATAAGCCCATATTAGCCCGGTTCTTATCAGAAGAAGAGGGGTTTCTCTAAACCCTTCCCACTTGATTTTCCCCATAAACCCATCTCTAAATTTTCCCCCACACTCCCTCTCCACAAAGATCTTTATCCCTGGAACTTCTATGGAAGGAAGGAGAAGTTCATAAGTCCCCATTTCCACAAAGCTTGTAAAACCATTCCTAGCCGGAATTTCAAGGAGAAGAATCTCTCAAGCCTCCGTTTTCGCAAAGCTTTCGCAAGAACCCTCTCACAAATCCCTCATTTCCGAAAGAAGAAGGCCCAAGCTCTAAACCCTAAGGCCTTCCAAAGCCAAATTCCGCAAAGTGGTACTTCTATTGAGGTGCCATATCTCAAAGGGATTTGTGCGTACGAGGGAGACGGGCCAAGATCATAAGACCGTGGCCAAGGCAAGAAGGTCGCAATAAAAAGGCACAAGGTGCAACCGCAGGAGGATCATCTCCTAATATTCATGTGGACATTTCACCGAACCCACAAGTCCAAGTTTTCTTCCTATTCTTGATTTATGTCAAAATATTGCAATTATGCATGGTTAATTTATGGAACTAGGATGCAATTTTGCGATTAAAATACTTTGGATATTTTAAAGGAAGTAAAACACGATCAAAGATCGGTCATTTTTATTTTTCAATGGAATGAACAAAATTTATCTATGCATTTTTAGCAAGTTGCTTCTATGCATTGCAAAGTAACGAATCTAGAATAACTAATGACTATCATTACAAAGTCGAGATGATTGTAGTACAGCTTCGATTATGCATGGAAAGATTAAAGCGCATGTCGCATTATTAGACAAAAATTTCTTCATAATGATTCATTAAGAAAGTTGCTAACAATCGTAGGAAATTGCAAGGCATGGAAATGATTCTAGGGATGCATAAAGTAGGTTAACTCTAGTCAATTGGCATAAATCTCATTCAACTATGTAGTAGTTAGGAAAGGTTACGTAATGCTCAATCAAGGTACGAATATTTCATTCGAAAATGAAGTTAGGGAAAGGCCGCATGGTTTATTTAACATAAAACCTTAAAAAGGTTAGTAGCATGAGTTGTAAATGCATGTCCTAGTAGGATCAATGGAAGTTATCCGAATTTTAACATGTGCTTCGTCTTTACAAGAAAAGTTAGGGATTGTGAATCTAGAGAAAATGAATCGCATGCTTATGTGAATTATGACATAATGCAATTAGTTTTTATCCTCTTTGATCAAGACAATATCTTTAGGAGTAGACAAGTAAATTGGTTTACCCTAAATACCTAAACCGCAAAGGATTCACTTAGGATGGTTAAATCAAAACAATATACTCCAAGTGCTAACTAGGGTTTAGCACGTTAAGGACTTGACCTACTCACACTTATTGCCAAGTCGAAACTCTCATACCCTAAAGTCTTGCCCACATTCATGGAATGTAGGGACAATAGGACGTACTTGCAAGAAACGATCTAGGGTTTCTACCCTAAGGATCTCTCATTAAAAAGATGAAACTAGGATTGAGTTGGAACCCTAGGACCGATGATGTTGGTCTAGTGCAATCGGGAATGGATTGGAGATGAAGACGCCCTAAACCCTGTTTCCTATCTAATCAAGATTCTGTGATTAGAAGATGCCATTCAATGGGTGAAATAGTCCCATGGATTAGATGTGACACTTGTGCAACAAGTTGCAGAGTCGCATGATCTTATGGTTTGATCACAAGAGAATGGCCAATTCCTTGAAATGAGATTGGCAGATTCTTGCGCAGTTTTATCTTGCAAGAGGATGAGTAGTCATCCCGATATAGCACCTTTCTTGGAAAAAGTGACCAAGATAAGGGGATTAGATAATTTCTTGAAAGCAAAGAACCAATCAATAATTTGGAGCAACATATTTACTATTACCAGAACTTAAGGTATTGATTAATTTGGGTTAATAGGGTACGGCCCTAACCCAACGACATAAGGGTTAACAAACAAACACTTGGGAATCTTATCGAGTCGCAATTGATCTCGGATTGAATGCTGGATGCATTCGGAGAGAAGGATTTACTCCTTAGCAATTGGCCAAATAACGACTGCTGGAAATGATTGTGCTTGTAATACTTTAAAGAGCAATGTTTGCTTTGTTTGCTCAATGAACTAAAGGATGAAAAGATATCTAATTCTTCAGGTTGAAGGCCTGAAGGGAGAGGCAGCCTCACTTACCCTCAACTATCTGCCTGACCCTAACCAAGGGGGTTGTTAGCCGCGCTGGAAAGGTGGACCAAACCCACTGCGTAAGGTCTCTCCCTTTAGCGCTGCTTGGAGCAGTAGGACGCTTGGGTGCCAGGGGGCTCTGGCCATAAATCCCTTGCCTTCTGGGCCTTACACAAGAGGCCAGCATGACTCCGGATTGGATCTCGCGGCCCACATACTAGTCTACGGGAAGAATCTTGGATTAGTAATCCCTGTGGATTGCTAGATAGCCTTTGGGCGGAATATGGATAAGCCTATAGGCTGGACTTTATAAATGTATTCCAAAGATATATATGATAACCTATTGTTGAAGGATTTCGAAAGCAAAGTCGCGACCACATACGCCTTTGAATAATTTCAGGATAAAAGATCAATCCAGCAAATCAAATTCAATTTGAAAGTTGAAATTCAGATAATATGTGATATACAATCAATTTCATATGAATGGGAGCCTCTCCAATAAACATCTTGACAAAAATTCATATCATATAAACAACAGCTCTCTTGCATAGATTTAAAAAAATCTGTAATAGCCAACCAGATCTGGTGCAATTTTTCACAGATATACACAGTTCATTCATATGGTAGCAGCCGCATGAATGGATTTGTTACCTCTATTTCTGCACCATCTCTTGTCTCTGAATCTGTAAATAACCAGGGTGTTCCTATTGCACTAATGCCATCTACTTCCTCAATTAAAGAATAGGCAGTCTGAGTATTGAAAACATTATTCAGCTTGATCCCATATTAGAAGTACAAAGCCTCACTATCCTGCTTACATTCATGCACAACATTGGTAATATGAGGAGATTCTAATGCAGGCTTGTAAGCCTGCATCAATGTATTTCCACCTTTCAAAGCATCAATAGGCTAAACTTCATCTTCAAAGGCAAACTACATAATACAAAGAGAACCATGTCGGGCAAGATCAACATCTTCACAATCAAAACCTATGATAAGGTGATGTTCTGGATCAAGCTCTAAGAAATTTCATGGTAATTGTGTTGAATCTGTAACAATATGGATAAGCACAGATGCAAGCAATTTAATCAAGATGAAGCTTGTTTACAGGACCAATGGTTACAACGTTTTTATCAATCTGTAACGTGTCCACTAGCATTATCTAGGATATGTCTTAGCAGTCCATCAAGAAGGATGTCTAGAAAGTTTTGCCCAGTACTCCCATGGAATGTTACAGGTTTTGCGATCTAGGGCTTCCCGCGTTGCTACGTAGTAGAAGTATTCTGGCCGTTCCCACTTCAGATCGATCAAAATTAGGGTTTTCCTGATTGGTCATTACCTAACAGCAAGTAGCATCGGACCCAAGCGAACTACTTTACGCAGAAACGCCAAGTCCGAAGTGGATTCACACTGCACTTGGTTCCACGAGAATGGGAAACGAGAGGGATGCAAAGCTCAACCTCTTTGCCATAAGGCATAGTCCCATTCCGTTCCCCTAAAATAGCGTAAATTGGGTAAGACATAACTCTAGGTCATCACTTTCGTTGTTCGTGTCCTTTGACGATCATCCCGCTGTTCTTCGAGATTTGAGAAAAGTTCCCGACCAACCGGGACCACCCAACCGTAGAATGGACCGATGGCCCATCCTCTCCACTTTCCTCGATTTGTTTTAGTTATGTAATTATCTAACACATTAATTTGGACATGTAACAATCAGCTTCTTTAATTAAACAGTTAAGCACTAGTTCCTTCACGTAATCTTATCATGTGACATAGAAAAACAATATCAAACAAGTTCTTTATTAACATATCATCATATTTATCTTTGAAATACAAGGAGTTCCACTCGTAGGCTTATCCATAACCAGCTTGAAGGCTATCCAGTAATCCACAGGGATTACTATTCCAAGCTTTCGCCTATAGACTGGTATGCGGGCCTTGAGATCCAATCGTGAGTCACGTTAGCCTCTTGTGCAGTACCCGGAAGGTGAGGGATTTATGGCCAGATCCCCCCTGGCACCCAAGCATCCTCTTGCTCCAACTAGAGCTCAACCGAGAGACCTCTCGCGATGGGTTTGGTCCACGTTCCTAGCGTGGTCAACAACCCCCTTGGTTAGGGTCAGGCAGGCAGTCGGGGGTAACTGAAGATGCCTCTCCCTTCAGGCCTTCAACCTGAAGTGTAGATATTCATTTAATTTGTAATTCATAAAACAAACAGTGCTCTAAAATCTCTAGCAAGCACAAACATTTCCATTAACTGATCTTGTTGTTTGCAAACTATTAAGGAATGATCCTTTCCTTTTGAATGCATCAGTGCTCGTTCCAGGGTGTCTTACAACTTGGCAAGATCCCTTATATTCTGGGTTAGGGCATACCCTATTAACCCAACTGGGTCGACCCTAAAGCTCATTGGATACTCTAGTTTCTAGTTTTTAACCTTCCTTCCTTAGAATGATATCAAAGAATAAATCCTTTTGCAAGATAACTTGCGTAAGGATCCGCCATCCTTGTTGAGGGTATTTAACCTTTCTTCTTATGAATCAATCACAAGACCATATGACTTCATACTTGCTGCGCAAGTCCTGCATCGTAATATATGATGAAAAAATCCGTTTTAGTTTCTTTAAGCTGACGTTGTCAGACCTAGGGTCTCTTTTTAAGAACCTCAGGGACAAATCCTAGTTCTTTTACATTTACGATTTATTGACCCTACAATCAGGGAAGGTAGGTAAGTATTTAAGCTATAAACGTTTCTTGGATTTTAAATCATTCGCAATGCATATTTCGCAGCATAGGTATTTCTAAGTTTACATTAATATTGAGATCACCTCGGCACGATTTGTTATCTTTGTGACAATTGCTTTTTCAGTCCTAAACTTTATTGCTTTGAGGCTAGGTAAATTCAATTAATCTTCTTTTTTCCTTGCAAACAAAACTCATGCGAAATAACAATCTTTTCCTTGCTAAGATATGCAGTTAGCAATGATAACTTCCTCGAGTTTAAGCAACGTAAGAAACCTTTCATGAATTTCATATTCTATGATGATTCGTCGCAAAAAAAGAATAGGGGTTAATGGTGCAAGATGTAGTTTTTATTCCTTCAAAATTTAACTACTTTAGTGGGTAAATAATCTTGCTCATAATTTGTTTCAGTGCATAAGGCTATTTGAAGGAAAACTATGTTTTATACTTTATCCATTTTGCATGTTCAACTAAATTAAATTCCTTCATCGTAAATAACTAGGACAAAATATATCTTATCCCTAACAATTCATCTTGCATGATTAAATTAAAACCGATATAAAACCAAGAAGGAAAAACTTGGTTTTGGGGCGACATATCCACATGGATACCCGGTGATGACCCTCCCGCAGCTACTCCTTAGACTTTCTTAGGTGGCATCGCAGTTGTAATCCTTCGAACGTGAAGGCAGCTTTTACTCTCCTTTTCAGAATTCCACCGTCTCTCTTTCGAGGCAAGGAATCGTTAAGGGATTTAACCACGAAAGGGGGTAACAATACCTTTAAGGTCTTAGCTTCTTCGGAGATGGAAAGGTTTATAAAGCCTAAGAAGGCCCTATAGGGTATATACACGGCAAAAAGGTTGTGTGTGAGTGTGGCTTTGCAACCATATGAACTGTGGGAGATCTTTGGGCACGGGAGTGAAAGGACTTATGGGTTTTCAAACCTTGGGGGGAGATTTGAAGGGTAACACAAGGGATTATAGCACGGGGAAAAAAAAGTGTGTAAAGAAAAAGGGGACACAGGGGTTGAAAAGGGGACTAGGGGGGTGTGTTAAAAGGAATATGAGGGGGTGCAACAAGGGGTTTCAAGGAAACAAAAGGAGGGACTTATAAATTTAAGCAGGGGGGGGGGGGGGGAATTTGGGGTTTATGAGGCCAAGGGGAGTGGGGGTTTAATGGCCCCATGGGAAAGGTTAAGGGTTCCTCGAAAATGGTTGAGGCCTCCACGAGAAGGTGCTTTGAGGGAGAAAAGGGCTTAAGGGTTTAAAAATCGGAGGGGGGGGTTGTGAAAGGATTCTAAGGTATAGGAAGAGGGGCTTAAGGAGCCCCCCCTTAGAAGCTTCAAGAAGCTTCTTGAAGCTTCTATGGGGGTCGGTCAGGAGCCACGTGGGGGGGGGAATCTTCCGACGGTGCCCACAGGGGGTGAAAGCCTGCAAGTGGCGACGAAGTGGCTATCTCTCCCTCCTTCTATAGATTTGCAGGGCGGCAGTGTAGCATTTGACAGCTGTCCTTCCTCCTCCCTCGGCAGCAACACGAACAAGGCGATGGCTTCGTCCGCCTCCCTCATGGCCTACTCTTCCTCATTTATATAGGGGAGGTGAGGGAATTCTCCCCCTCCTACGTGTCAATCTTCATGCTAGTGGAGCCGAGCAAGCTCCAGCGAGGAGCTTGCTGGCTCCTCTATCCCCTTCCACCCTTCCAGCATGACGTGTCGCCGCGCAAGAGGGAGAGAAAATCAAAATAAATATTTGATATATATTTGATATATTACATTCTCTCCGCCTTAGAGGAATCGAGATGTCCTGATCTTGAGATAAACTGGGGATACTGATGGTTGAGAGTGCCTTTATCTACCCAAGTGGCATCCTCTTCGGGATAATCTTTCCACTAGAGGAGGCATTCTCTCAAGGTTCTGGATCTTAACTGTCTCTCCCTAACATCTAAGATCCTATCCGGGCTTAGTTCAAGGACTCCTTGACTAGGCATTACAATTTGTTGGTCATCAAGTACATGGTTAGGGTTGGGTACATATTGTTTCAATAGGCTGATATGGAATACATTGTGAACCTTTAGGTTCTCAGGGAGTTGCAATCTATAAGCATTGGGTCCTAGGCATTTGAGGATTTTGTACGGCCCATAATACCTTGGACTTAGTTTCTTGCAATCTCCTAGGGATAGAGAACTCTTTTTAGGGCAGACACGAATGAAGACCATGTCTCCTTCTTCGAAGACTCTTTCTTGACACTTCAAATCCACGTATGCCTTCTGTCTATCCTTGGCCGCTTGGATGCCCTGTCTTATTGACCTTATTTGATCATCCATGTCTTCCAACATCTGTCTTAAAGCTTCAACCCTTAAGGTTGGATCGGAAAAATTTAGGGGACTTCGACAGCCATGACCATACAATGCTTGGAAAGGAGTCATGTGAATGCTCTGGTGATAAGAAGCATTGTATGCAAACTCTACCAAAGGCAAGTATTGAATCCACCTCTTCGGCTCTCGACAACAGTATGCCCTAAGCATATCCTCAATGACTTGATTTACTTGCTCTATTTGGCCATCTGTTTGGGGGTGGTAGGCAGTGCTAAAACAGAGTTGAGTCCCAATATCTTCAAAGATAGCTCTCCAGAAGTGTGATGTGAAGAGAGAATCTTGATCACTAATGATTCTTCTGGGTAAACCATGTAGCTTGAATATCTCCTTAATAAACAATCTTGCAATGTCAGAGGCTTTATAGTTTGTCTTTACTGGAATAAGGTGTGCAACCTTGGTAAGCATGTCAACCACAACCATGATGGAGTTGTATCCTCCCTGGACTTGGAGTAATCCTACAACAAAATTCATACTGATGAATTCCCATTTCATTTGGGGGATGTCAAGCGGTTCCAGTTTCCCTGGCATCATGACATGTTCGGCTTTGATACGTTGGCAAGACAAACACTCAGTGACATATTTGAGAATGTCACCTTTGAATCTCTCCCAATGGTAGCTCTTCCTAACTGCATTAAGAGTCTTAGCGTAGCCAGGATGTCCTGCAAAAGGAGAATCATGAGCTTCCCACATATCTTCTGCTTAAGTGACTGGCTTGTTGGTATACACAACCTTGTTTTGTAGTAGACAAGTCCATTATCAATGGAGAATTCCTGATACTTAGCTTGCAGCTTTTGATTCTGCTCCTTGGTAGAGATCTCCTTTAGCATTAATTGGTAGGCCAAATCATGGCATGCTTCCTCTCTAGCTAACTTAAGTATGGGGTTGTTTGGCATAGATACTTTTATAGCTAGAGATCTGGCCATTGATGGATTCTGCAAGATTAGGGAATTTAGGAATGCCTTGCGACTAAGTGCATTGGTAAGTAGTTGGTTAGTGACTAGCTTCGGATCTTCTATCAGATTATGCTAGGCCTACTCCTTGTGGATGTCATGCCTTGGTTCTGTCAGGGGGTAGGGTGAGCATTGTGCTGTGTTTAGTATCTATGTCTCTTGTGTATCAGCTTGATGCTTCCTTTGGTTCTTTTTGTGTAGATCTATTGTGGGATTCGACAAGCTGAGTCGCCCTATCTCATGGTCTCCAATGAGAGCGGAATTTTGGTGCCGAGAAGTGCTTAAAAATAGCTAAGAATTATGAATATCAAGGGGAAAATATTCAACGTCGAAGGCGGTGGCTCGACCTAGGACAATTTTAAGCGTCAAAGTGCTTTAAGGGCGCCTGAGCGACACTTGTTGATTTTTCACAAATTTTCAAACTATTGTGTAGGTTGACAAGAGTTAGTGGCCAATGCGGGATGCCAAGCCGGACGCCCAGGATTTTTCAGACCTCGATTCGGAGTCTGAACGGGGAAATGACCAAGAAATCGGTCAAGATGCGAAGAGGTGGACAAAATTTGGCCAAAATGGGCAAGTGACCCTTGGGATCCCAAATATAAATGTAGCATGAAACTTTCATGCAAATGGGAGAGAAGAAATTGTGGAGGAGGGTGTGAGGAACGGGCGCTGAAATTTGCGCCCAAATGTTGATCATTCTCCTTCCTACCTGCAAACAACCACTATAATTGACAATGGCCCTTGCTTCCCCTCTGTCTGCTGACTCTATCACCGTGCTTCACTCCTCCAATGGTGGTCTCTATGAAGAACTCTGATTTCAGTCTTTCTCTCTCCTCCCTTTCTCTCCCCTAAGGGCAGATTCATGTGGTGAAGAAGAAGAAGAAGAATGGATGACAGATGCTTGTCCAATGAAGACCAGATTGCTCCGTGGTTCAAGAGAAAGAAATATTACTGATTGTGGACTATCATGAGCAGTGATGGTGGCTGGAAATCAGTCCCGAGACATGGCAAATAAAAACCCGCAACCCGCAAAGAACGGTAATCTCATTTTTACAAAGGAAATTGATGTTTTATGCAAGTTGCTTCATGAATACTTGTTCCCATGGGATGATTATGCATTATGATGTTGTTTGCAATGTCTTCCAACTATTTGAAATCAGAAAATTAGAAAATCATAAGTGTTGTGGATGAAATCAATAGTGTAAAACACGCGAAATATGGAAAAATTGGGTATTTTTTATATATAAATGGAAAATATAATAAGACACACCAACTAAATTTGTGTTTTTGCTGCAAATGAACCTAAGGGCCACAGCCCATAACTCATTTTAAATTTTCAGTCATTTAATATTGCAAAAAATACAAGAAAAATAGGGAAAATGGGAAAAAATAGGGAAAAAATGGATTTTGAGTGCCGAAAATTAAGAAAAAATAAGATTCATGTTTGTGGATGTATGGGGGGTCTGAAGTATGAGGTTTAGCCTTAGTTCAGCCCTACCTTTATGCTTTAGTGAGTTTTTATTGCTTTTCATACAATAAAAATGTGAAAAATGAACCCTAAACCGATCAACGATTCACAACTAAACGGGTGAGGGGGTAGAGTGTATAAAAGGTGTTTGAATGCTGAATGAAATGATGAAAAGCTTGCTGGTTTTTATGCATACCATTTAGGTTGGTCGATAATTAAAGATTAAGAGCCTACTAGCACAAGGGTTTCTCGGTGCTAGGTTCATGCAACGCTGCATACGAGCGATAGTCAAAATCATTGAAAGAAATGTTTTCCACATGTGCACCAATGCTGATTTTCTTAATTGTTTGAGCACATGGACATTCACCATTTGCATGAATCATGAAGAAATTTAAAAGGTATCTAATAATATCTCGTGGATGCATGGCAATTTCTTTTTAGAGGAATATGACCAACGTTGAGTGAGTAAGGTTGTCCAAGCTATAGGCTAGGCGTTAGGTCTAAGAGAAAAAAAAGTGAGGTATGGTACGTTCTTGGATACGATCAATTGGTACCTTGAGTGGAAATATGTGCGAAATTGTGTTATATATGTTTAGCGACGCATCGAGGGGCCAATCCCCAAGGTGTAGGAGAGTCGCAGTGAGGTAGCAGCAGTTAGCCATGGGAGAACCTCCTATGTTTGTACTTTGTGCTATTTGGCAATGTGCTAGGACTCCCTCTGAGGAGTGTTAATTGGGTTAGAGTTGGACTACGAGACGTGATACAAACGCAAGATGTTTAGGAAGATGATGTATGTGTCATCCACACTCCTGGCCGCGAGGCCGTGGGGTTGTTGAGCGCATGATAGAGGTCCGGCTAGTGCATGAGCCAGTGCCGGCCCGTTTTAGGTCCCATCAATTAGGCCCTCAGAACTTGAGAATCTTGTAGGGTCCACAATACCTTGGACTTAGCTTCTTGCATTCACCTAAGGATAGGGAACTCTTCTTTGGGTGTATGCAAATGAAGACCATATCTCCTTCAGCGAAGGATCTATCTTGACGTTTCGAATCCACATATGCCTTCTGTCTATCCTTGGTGGCTTGGATGTCTTGTCTTATTGACTTTATTTGGTCATCCATATCTTCCAGTATTTGCTTTGAAGCTTCAACCCTCAAGGTTGGATCCGAAAAGTTTAAAGGACTTCGACAATCGTGCCCATACAATGCTTAAAAAGGGGTCATTTGAATGCTTTGTTGGTAGGAAGCATTATAAGCAAACTCAACTAGTGGCAAATATTGAATCCACTTCTTGGGTTCGCGGCAGCAATGTACCCTTAGCATATTCTCAATAACTTGGTTGACTTCGTCCGTTTGGCCAACATTTTGGGGATGGTAAGATGTACTAAAACAAAGTTGAGTCCCAATGGCTTCTAAGATAGCCCTCCAGAAGTGTGATGGGAAGAGAGAGTCACGATCACTAATGATTCTTTTGGGTAATCCATGCAGTTTGAATATCTCCTTAATAAATAGCCTCGTAATGTCTGAGGCTTTGTAGTTTGTCTTAACAGGGATAAGATGTGCAACCTTGGTGAGCATATCCACCACAACCATAATGGAGTTGTATCCTCCCTGAACTTGGCGCAAGGCAACAACAAAATCCATACTAACGAATTCCCATTTCATTTAGGGAATGTCAAGTGGTTGCAACTTCCCAGGAATTTTGACTTGTTCGGCCTTAATACGTTGACAAGACAAACACTCGATGACATATTTGAGAACGTCACCTTTAAGCCTCTCCCAATAATAACTCTTCCTGACTGCATTGAGGGACTTGGCATAGCCAAGATGTCCTGAAAAAGGGGAGTCATGAGCTTCCCAAAGTATCTTTTTCTTGAGGGACTGGCTTGCTACTATACATAATCTCGTTCTATAGTAGACAAGTCCACTATTGATAGATAATTCTAGATACTTTGCCTATGGCTTTGGGTCCTAATCCTTGATGGGGATCTCCCTTAGCAACTTCTAATAGGTTGGATCATGGCATGCCTTTTCTCTAGCTACCTCAAGTAATGGGTTGTTTGGCATGGATACCTTTGTGGCTAGAGATCTAGCTGTTGATGGATCTTACAAGATTAGAGAATTTAGAAATGCCTTGTGATAGAGTGCATCGGCAACTACATTCACCTTTCCACGTCGGTATTTGATTTCAAAATCATATTTCTCTAGCACTTCGATCCATCGATGTTACCTCATGTTGAGCTCATTTTGGGTAAAGATCCATTTGAGACTTTTATGATCCGTCTCACTAGGGTAAACTTGTTACCTAGCAAGTAGTATCTCCAAAGCTTGAGAGCATGGATGACAGCTAACAACTCCAGATCGTGGGTAGCATAATTCCTCTCATGGCTCTTCAGTTTCCTTGAAGAGTATGCTACAAGATGATCTTCTTGCATAAGCACACATCATAAGGCAAGTGTGCTAGCATCAGTTATCACTTCAAACTCCTTATGAAGGTTCGGAAGTTTCAAGATAGGTGCTGATACCAAAATTTTCTTTAGTTTATTAAAGCTAGATTGTTCAGCAATTGACCATACAATTGATGTTTGCTTCTTTAGTAGATCGGTCACAGTGGCGCTCCAATCAAAGCATAGTTTTTTATAAAGATCCTCTACCATCCTGTCAATCCAAGAAAACTACGTATTTCTTTGACAGTAGTTGGTGTTGACCACTCCAGAATGTCTCTGAACTTAGCCGGATCCACTGAGACTCCTTTCACCGATACGATGAATCCTAGATATTCAATCTATTGCTTGAAAAATGCACACTTCTTCTTCTTAGCATAAAGCTTGTGTGCCCTCATTGTTTCAAGGATGATGCGAAGCTAGGGTTCATGATCTTCTTCCTATTTGGAGTAGACTAAGGTATCGTCAAAGAAGACGAGTATCAAGTCATCAAGATATGGCCTAAAGATATCTTGCATTATCCTATTGAAGGTAGTAGGTGCATTTGTCAGCCCAAATGACATGACTAGGAACTCAAAGTGCTCATATCTTGTGTTGAATGCCATCTTTGGGATATCTTCTTCCTTGATCCTTATCTAATAGTATCCAAACGTGAGATCAATCTTGGAGAAGATCTTCACACCGTGAAGACGATCAAGAAGTTCATCTATTCTTGGAATAGGATATTTGTTCTTAATGGTTGATTGATTCAACCCTCTGTAATCAATACATAGCCGAAGCGTTCCATCCTTCTTCTTCTGGAACAGCATTGGAGCTCCCCATGGTCAACTGCTAGGACGGATGTAGCCCTACTGATCTAACAGTTTCTTGAGTTGCTCCTTCAGCTCAATTGCTTCCAGAATGGACATTCTATATGGTTTCTTTGCAATTGGCACAGCTCTTGGCACTAGCTTGATTTCATGATCAACTTCACATTGAGGCAGATGTTTTGTCAGGTCTTCAGGAAATACATATGCGTACTCCTTTAGCCATGAAGGTTCTTCACTAGACTCTTGATTCTGATCTAGCTTATTAAGCTTAATCAAATAGATATGTAGTCCATTTCTAACTTCCTTTATTACCCGAGATGCTTTGGCCAATTGAATTTTCGGCTTCCCAACCTCTCCTCGAGTTGTGACCAATTCCCTTTCAGAATTTCAAAAGGAAACTTGTCCCTTTCCACAGTGAATGTGGGCATCATTAGGTCTAAGCCAATCCATTCCAAGCAAACACTCATGGATACCTAGTTTCATATCCCTGAATTTGATCGAAGTCAACTTCCCTTATGTTTAAAACTTGCTAAGTTTTTCCCACACTTCTTTACCTGCCCAATTCAGCTTTTAGCCAAGTGACCAAATCACTTAACTTCTTTCCCAATATTCCTAGTCAAGACAATCATTGATAAAAAGTTTATTTCATTCATATCGGCATAGCCCATTCCAGTACAATTATTCTTGGAAAAATGGAACAAGCTGATACATTAATTTAAGGAGAATAAGATTGGGTTACATTCAACTAGGGGAATTGAGTAATAGTATGGATTAGGGTCATGGATTTTCAAGAATCGATAGGTCATTGGAAGATTAGGATATCCTTTTCTTTGATATCCATTCTTCTCATAACGTCCCAACACCTTGATCTTGTTGGCAGGGATTACTCGAGTCACTTCCTCGTATACATATTTGTTCTGCGTAACCTTTCCACCACCGACATGTAGGGTTGCATTTGTGTGAGCCTCAACAAAGATGAACAACTTCACAATCTTTAGGTCTTCCATCCACTTGATTCTTTTCAAGTTGGTTCGAAGGTACGCAAGTTAGTGGGCAGCTATGTAATAGATCCCTGAAACACCCATCCATCTCCATTCCATGTACAAGGGTGAAGGATTGTAGATGCGGTCTAGGATATTCATCATATCGAGCCTTCGTTGATAATCTAAAGCATGCATCCCAGTCATAAACATAACCTGGAACACCAAGAATATGTTCCATGCTTCAAGACTCTACAAGTCAGCATTGATAAGTAAGTAAGGAAATGTTCTTAACCATAACATTTGCTCTACTTCTCCTTATTAAGTTTTCTTGCAAATATTAGATCCTCGTTGGTTCACTCTGATACCAACTGTAACGTGTCCACTTGTTCACTCATAGGACACATCTTAGCAACCCATCGGGAAGAGAGTCTAGAAAGCGCTGCCCAGCACTCCCACGGAATGTCACGGGGTTGCGATCTAGGTCCTCCCGAGTCTACCACGAAGCGAAAGCATTCCGGCCGTTCCCACTTAGGATCGACCTCAATCAAGGTTTCCCTAATGGTCAAGTTCCTAGAGAGTAACTAGCGTCGGAACTACTTTATGCACAAACGTCAGGGTCAAAGCGGATCCATGCTGCACTTGATTTAAGGAGAATGAAAAGTGAGAGGGATGCAAAGCTCGACCTCTCTGCCCATAAGACATAGGCCCATTTCGTTCCCCTAAAAAAACATGAATCGGGCTTCTAATATTCTAGATTCTAAGTCATCATTCCTTGTTGTCAATTTCCTTCGAGAAAAGTTCCCCCGACCAACCGGGACCACCCATCCGTACAACGGACCCTTGGCCACATCCACTGCACTTTCCTCAGGGTTTCTTTAGTTATCTAATTACCTATCACATTTATTTTGACACGCAAAAACAACTTCCTTAATTAGCCCTTTTAGTCATAGGTTCCTTCATATAATCTTAGCACTGACATAGAAAATGTCAAACAAGTTCTTTTACAACAATTGATCTTTATTTATCTTTGGAATACATCATATAATCCATCCCATAGGCTAATCCATAATTTGCTAGGGAAGGCAATCCATTGTCCAAGTTTCCACCTTCGAGACTAGTATGCGGGCCTCGAGATCCAATCCCTAGTCACGTCGGCCTCTTGTGCAGGACCCGGAAGGCAAGGGATTTACGGTCAGAGCCCCCTTGGCACCCAAGCGTCCTCTTGCTCCAAGTAGCACCCAACAGAGAGATCTCCTGCGATGCATTCGGTCCATGTTCCCGGCGCGGCTAACAACCCCCTTGGTTAGGGTCAGGCAGACAGTCAGGGTAACGGATGCTGCCTCTCCCTCCTGGCCTTCAACCTAAAGTATTAATTATATTTCCATCTTTAGTTCCTTGAGCAAAGTAGTACAAACAATTCTCCTAACTTATACAAACACAAACAATCCAGTGGTCATTTATTGGCCAACTACTAAGGTGTGAATCCTTCTCTCCAAATGCATCCAGCATTCGATCCGGGATCAATTGCGACTTGGCAAGATTCCCAAGGGTTTGTTTGTTTACCCTTTTATCCTTGGGTTAGGGTTTATACCCTTGTTAACCCAATTAACAAACACCTTAGGTTCCTTAAATTAAGACAGTAAATCCTGGCGACTTTGTTGCTCTAACTTGATTTGATCCTTTTCTTGCTAGGCAATAGATAACTTCCCCTACCTTGGCAAATTAGCCCAAAAAGGGTAATGTAGCAGCATAACTACTCATCCTCTTGTAAGTTAGACTTTCGCTAGAACCTACCAACCTTGTTCTAAGGATTTGAAAATCTACTTTGTGATTTAACACAAAACCATGTGACGTTGCAAGTTGTTGCATAAGAGTCGCATTTGACTTGTGGGATTATCTCTCCCATCAAACGGCATTTCTTGGTCAAGAAATATGTTTAGTCAAGATGTAGGGTTTGGGAGTCCTCTTGACCCAACCCAATCCTTAAGCTTACTAGGTCAACAAAGCTTGGCCGTAGGGTTTCTAAACTCAATCGAAAGTCCAATTTGCCCTAGGGTAAAAACCCTAGATCGTTATTGTATGGGTGACTAACTAATCCCTAACATTTTGTGAATGTGGGTAGGACCTTTGGGTTTGAAAGTCTCGACTTGGCATCCCAAGTGTGATACTAGGCAGAATTTTTAACATACAAAACCCTACCTAGCACTTAGAAGTGTTCATCGTACCGACTAGTTATGCTTTTACGAATCCCTTAAGAGTTATAACATTACAAGTGATCTACCTAAAACGATCTAATTGTGTTGGGACAAGAATGATCTTTGCTTAGAAGATATGCAAATACTTTTCCTAAGAGATGCAAATAAATAAATTCAAGATGCAACATTCCATGCAAGTATGCGAATCATAGACTTTTACTTCTATGCAACTGTAAGGTTTGCAAAGACCATTTCTTTTCCTTGCAAAAATCATGATGATTGACAATTTGGGGGATAACTTGCATAAAACCTACATAGATTTACATCAAGGAGCTATGACTACAACCTTTCATTTAATGCAATTGAATTTCAGGCTTTAATATGACATGCAAACTTTTCTAGATACAACTTCCATAAATGAAGTTCATGCATGACGAATATGTGACATGCAACCTTTTCTAGATACAATTTTGATAAATGTAGTTCATGCATGACGAATATCATAAGACTAATGTTGACTTAATCCGTTCTACGGCACTTAATCTGTCTTAAAATGCAAGCATCATTGCATGCAACAGGCAAGTTCATGGTTTCATTTCCATGCAATGCAACTACTTGGACAACATCGACAATGATTATCTCATACGAATCCACAAGTAGAAAATTACTACCTGAATGCGTTATGCGCTTTTCTTTTTTGTGGACAATCAAAGATGCATTTAAACAATTTCATCATTTAAACCTAAGCAATATGCGCTTAGGATTTGCAACTTGGAAATGCAAGCAAACCCAAATGCACGACATGCACTAACTCTTGTAAATCGTCCAAGGAGATAATTTCCCAAATGTATTTTAACTTTTCTACGTGAATTAGAGACAAGCATAAATGCATTCTTCCCATGAAGTTAAACATGCCTAAAGGATTTCTTTTAAGGAGAATTAAGCTCGTAGAACTTGGGCATGAGAACTCGTAGGAATATCCACGTGTAAACTTGGGTTCGAGACTTCCGCGCGTGCGCCTTCCATCTTTTGTTTTGGGGCCATTTATGCAACGTATTCTTTTGTTGCAACAGCTTCCCTCAGGTTACTCGCGCGTCCTGAAGACTCACAGTCTATGATCTTCCTCTCTTGTGCAGGATCAAGGATCTTGGAGGCTTGGATTTCAATTCTTGGGGAAGCATGTGTGTATAAGGCTTATGAATGCCTTGTTAGAAGCTTCTAAAGAAGCTTCCAAGAAGCTTATGCTTCTCAGCAGAATGATGTGGAGGGGGGATACTGATTGGAGAAGAGGAGATTGACGACGAAGATGCTGGTTATGAAGGCAATGATGATGGCTATGAAGTGACACTAGCAGCGCCCCTGCAGGCAGACTGCGTGGCAGAATGGCGAAGGCCTGGGCAGCACGGCGCGGTAGCAGCAGCAATCGTCCTCCTTTTTTTCTCTCCTCGTGCCCTAGGAGGGTCATATAGGCTAAGGGGGGGAGAGGTAGCCACACACATGGCTTGTGTCATGCCTCCCCCCTCATGATTCCCCACACCAGTATGCCTTTCTCTTACACTCCCTCTCCCATTGCCATGCATCAACTAAGGGGAGGGGTAATTAATAAAAAACATTACACCAAAATTATCCATTATACATTTACCTTTCCTTAGAGAGTGTTCTCGTTCGGCCTTGCGAGATTTAACCTCGATCTTATTTGCACAATATGGATGGGAATTATTATTGCGCGTGCATGGTAAGCGTTTAACTGCCAACATTTTTCGATGTGGGAGATCACTTTGGGGTGCCTTAATGCGCGGGGTGTGTGGGGTTTAAGGTTGACTTAATATTTTGAGTGAAAATATTACAGAACCCCTCGGTTCCACCCACCCACTTCCCTCAATAGGAATTCATTAATTATTTAATTAGGCCCTATCACATTTATGTGTGACATTCAAAGTCATATTCCTTAATTAAAACTTTTAGAGAATAGGGTTCGTTTGTGTAATTTATAGCACAGACATGAAAACAGGGTAAAAGAGTCCTTTTGACAAACAAGTTCCTTAACTTATCTTCAAGTTAGTCTTTGCTCTTGCCCATACAAGAGAAAGTATATATCCCTTCTGCCCTACAAAAGTAACTGGCCCAAATCACATGGCACCACAATTTCCATCCTTTATCTAGAATAGGATCTTCCAATGCCAGAGATGTTGTGCCCATGGCAGCCTTCAACTCCATTCCAGACTAGGCAAGGGGTGTCCAGAGCTCCAGCTGATCCCAAATAACCTAGGAGCGAGACATAACTACTGTGGTTGGCCTTTTCACCACTCGACCTTTCACATGTGAATCGAATAGTGCCCTCTTGGGTTGAAATGTGGTGTGACCTTCGACATGATCCACATGTGAAAAATATCATTTCCTTAATTAATCCAATTAAGAATAAACCACAATCAAGGCATTTATCCCAATATCATTTTCCAAGAAAACATTCCTTTATTCCTGTGTGGCAACTTGTTATCAAAGGCCCCTGCCATGCATTTACCATCAAACACAAGCACTTGGAATAATCATCCAATCACATCCCAACAATCAGTTTGATGCAACAACACTTAGGACATTGATTGATCAATCAATAAAAGCAATTGTATTTTTTTCAAACATTGCAAGAATAGTCACGATAACCTTTCCATTGCGTTTGCTCTCCCCCTTGGGATCAAGGAGCGATACCGTGCAAAAAATTTACTTAACACTTGGCTAAGGCATATGTTAAGGTTTCAAACAGTGTAAAGATATAAGTCCTATCATTTCAATGCAAGTTAATTAGTCTAGCAAGAGCATTTATGCCTCTTTTCTAAGTGACATTTATCTTTTAGCCTTTCCGTACTATGCAACATTTTTTCTTGACCTTTATATTTCTTTCTACTAAGGCAAGGAGTCGCATATCATTGATGTAGGTTTCACATAATCTCCCCCATGAATGTACCATCTATGTGTATCCGCGAACCTTAAACAATATTATCGTAGATAAAGTTTAACAAAAATTTATCGATCCTTAATACTTTAGGATCTTATATGATGCTTATGCTATGTATGGACTTGTCCCATAGCAACTAGGTGCAATTAACTTCCCTTGATACAAGAACTTTGCAAAACTTCATCGTCGAATATTAGAGATAAGATTTATCCTATTCAATGAGCTATTCTAGCGTGGCATAGTACAGGGCCAAACATATCTCATGCAAAAATCAAAGCGAGCATCTTATTAATTTGGAAATTCATTACTTACGATTGATATCACAGTTGGATTGCAGTGATGCCCTCGCATGAGGCTTTGCTGCTCATTGTGGGGTTGCCATCTGTGTGTGACATTTTCCTCTTGGGGACCATTCTTGATCTTTGTCTCCCTAAGACATGAATTGCACAAGACTTACACACCTTGTACTTGATTAGTGGGGCCAATTGAGGAGAAAAATGAGCTTGCAATTGAAGGATAATGTTTTGAGGGTTATTTTAGTAGGAGAAATTAGTTTAGTACTTTGCTTTTGATTCTTGTTGCATTTAGAGTAGGTTAAGGTTAGGAAATCGGTTGGAAAAGTGTAGGGTTTGCTACACTAAAGTAGGCCAAACAAGGCATAGATCTGGGAAAAATGGGAGGTAGGAGAGCTGAAGGGGATGGAGGACGACAAGCAAGGGGGTAGGAGTGGAAAGAACCTTGAGAAGGAGGGGTCTAATAGCCAGGAGACCAGAGCTCATTTGAAACCCTAGTTGCTAGAGAGAAAGAGAGAGCTTCATTGCGTGGACCTACTTCAATCGCATCATTGACAAGTTCATTGCCCACTGCAAGTATACCCACACCTTCTCCTTTATGCGTAGGTAGGATTTCAAGATGCTCAACTAGTGTGAAGGCCACAATTACTTGACGCAGTGAATTTTGTGTCGGCTCAGACAAAACACATCACGTTCGGCCATCCAAGTGACGATGATTTTGGGCTGAGTCCTAGAATTGGTCCTCAACCCACTTCCATTCGGCCATTTGGCCCAATCAATTTGGATAGTTGGATACTCGACCCTTGGCCCACTCAACTTGGACACATCAAAGGCCTTCAGCCTGGTCCCATATTCAACCCTCAACTTACTCCCATTCAGTCATTCAACCTTCTTAACTCGGACACCCACCGCTCAGGCCATCCAAATTAGTTACTCTGGCCAACTAGTACTTGGCCCGTCTGAATCAGTTAGTTGGCTCAACTTGTACTCATCAACTCGTATGAATCAGACACTTGGCCCAACTTGGCCCATTCAAATTAATCATTCGATCCAACTCGTACTCAGCCCTGCGAATTAGTCATTCGTCCCGTGCAATTTTGTAACGTGTCCACCTGTTCACTTGTAGAGCACGTCTTAGTAGCCCATCAGGAAGAGAGTCTAGAAAGCGCCACCCGGCACTCCCACAGAATGTCATGTGGTTTGCGATCTAGGTCTTCCCGAGTCTGCCACAAAGCGGAAGCATTCCCGCTGTTCCCACTTAGGACTGACCTGAATCAGGGTTTTCCTAGTGGTCAAATTCCTAGAACGGTAGTTATGTTGAACCTTAGGCGAACTACTTTATGCAAAAACGTCAGGGATTCATGTTGTACTTGGTTCAAGGAGAATGGGAAATGAGAGGGATGCAAAGCTCCACCTCTCTACTTGTAAGGCATAGTCCCATTTCGTTTCCCTAAAATAGCATAAATCGGGACTCTAGTACGCTAGATTCTAGGTCAACGTTCCTTGCTATCAATTTCCTTAGAGAAAAGTTCCCGGCCAACTGGGACCACCCTTCCGTAGGATGGCCCCATGGTCACATCCAGTGCACTTTCCTCAGGGTTGCTTTAGTTATCTATTTACCTACCATATTTAATTTGACAAACAAAAATAGCTTTCTTAATTAGCCAATTAATCACCGGTTCCTTCACGTAACTTAAGCACTGACAAGAAAACAATGTCAAACAAGTTCCTTTTCAACAATTGATCTTATTTATCAGTCTTGGAATACATCAAAATAATCCAGCCCGAAGGCTAATCCATAATCCGCCTGAAGGCAATCCAACAATCCTCAGGGATCATTAATCCAAGTTTCTGCTCGTAGACTAGTATGCGGGCCTCAAGATCCAATTGCGAGTCACGTGGGCCTCTTGTGCAAGACCCAGAGGCAAGGGATTTACGGCCAGAGCCCCCCTGGCACCCAAGCGTCCTCCTGCTCCAAGTAGCACCCACGGAGAGACTTGTCGCGGTGAGTTCCATCCACGTACTTGGTGCGGCTAACAACCCCCTTGGTTAGGGTTAGGCAGACAGTCGAGGGTAACTGATGCTACCTCTCCCTCCACGCCTTCAACTTGAAGCATTAGTATTTTTCCAAATTTAGTTCATTGAGTAAGGAAGTACAAACAGTGCTCCTAACTGTACAAACACAATCAATCAAGTGGTTATTTGTTTGGCCAACTACTAAGGTATAATTCCTTCTCTTCGAATGCATCCAGCATTTGATCCGGGATCAATTGCGACTTGGCAAGATCTCCAAGGGTTTTGTTGCTTGTTTACCCTTTTATCCTTGGGTTAGGGTTTATACCCTGTTAACCCAAATTAACAAACACCTTAGGTTCCTTAAACTAAGACAGTAAATCCTGGACAACCTTGTCGTTCTAACTTGATTTGTCAATTTCTTGCTAGGTAATACATAACTTCCCTAACTTGGCAAATCAGCCCAGGGAAGGGTGATGTAGTAGGATTACTACTCATTCTCTTGCAAATTAAGCTTGTACTTAGGACTTTCCAACCTTGTTCCAAGGAGTGGAAAATCTATCTTGTGATTTAAACGCAAAGCCATGCGACATTGCAACTTGTTGCACGAGACAAGTGTCGCACCTAACTTGTGGGATTATTTCACCCGTCAAAAGGTATTCCTGGGTCAGGAATACTTTGGTCACGATATAGGGTTTGGGAGTCTTCTTGACCCAGCCCAACCCTAACCATACTAGGCCGACAACGTTTTGCCCTAGGTTTCTAAACTCAATCAGAAGTCTAATATTAGGCCAATTTACCCTAGGGTAAAAACCCTAGATCGTCATTGTAGGGGCATCTAACTAACCCTAACATTCCGTGAATGTGGGTAGGAACTTTAGGATTGAAAATAGTAAGTCGATTTGTCAAGCGCGATACTAGGTAGAATTTTAACATAGCTTAACTCTACCTAGTGCATTGAGGTGATCATCGCTTGAGTTACACCTTTGCAAGGGAATTACCTAATCGATCTAATGGTCTTGCAACTAGAAGTGATATTTCCTTAGAAGAGATGTAAATTCTTTTCCTAAGAGATGTACATAAATAAATTCAAGATACAACATTCCATGCAAGTATGCCTTTCATAAAATTTTCCTTTTATGCAACTAAAAGATGTACAAGGACCATTTCTTTTCCTTGCCTAAATCATAATGATTGACAAGTTTAGGGCTAACTCATATAAAAACCTACGTTGAATTTCAACAAGAATTATGCTTATAAAGACTTCACTTAATGCATTGAATTCAAGATTTAATATGAAATGCACATTTTTCTAAAACAACTTCGATAAAAGAAGTTCATGCAGGAGCGAGTGTCATAGGACTATTATTGACTTAATCCATCCTTACAACATTTAACCCAACTTAGGATGTAATTAACATTGCATGCAACTTGCAAGGTACATAAATCCCTTTCATGCAATGCATCTACTTGGACAACATTTTATGGACGTTAACAATTATTTCCTACAAATCACATCCTTCTTGCGAGGAAAACAAGGATGCATTTGGACAATTCCTCCTTTTAACCTATGCAATATGCGTTTGGGATTGCAACTTGGAAGTGCAAGAATTTTTCAAAGGCATGACATGCACTAACTTTGTAAACAAATGGATAATTGTGTTTAAAAATTCCAAATATATTTAACTCGGACTACATGTATTAAAGACATGCTTAAATGCATTTTTTCCATGCCAAATCAATTTCTAAGAACCTAGGCATTGAGGTTCAGGGTGTTATCCACACGCGAACTCGGAGTACAAGCTCCTGCGTGTGCACCTCTTGCCATTTTCTTGGGAGCCATAAACGACGTAGATAGTTTGTTTAGCGACTTCCCCTTGGGTTACTTTTGCATATGAACCCTCTCTGCTTGGGATCTTCTATTTTACACGGGACACAGCCCTAGCAGATACGATTTTAGGAGAACCGAGATGGTGTGGGTGAAAAGGGTTTAAGGAAGCCTTATTTGGAAGCTTGTAAAGAAGCTTCTAAGCTTCTAAACAGAAGCTTACATAGAGAGAGAGAGTAATAGTGGAGGAGATGATGATCAGGATAATAATGATAATGATGCTGACGATGATGATGATGGGTGGAGGTGTGGCTGCAACGGCCCGTCAACAGTAGTCCATGGTGGAGATATGTCGGCAGCACGGCAGCCTGGCGGACGTCATGATTCCCTTCTCTCTTCTTCCTCCCTCCCCCCAAGCTTAAGGGGGAGGTTATATAGAATACAGGGGGGGGAGGGAGGGGGAGATAGCCACCCACATGGCTTATGTGCATGCCTCCTCCCTCCCCCATGGTCTCCACCTCTCAAGGCCTTCTCACACTCCCTCTCACACTCCTCTCCCCTGCCATGCATCAGCTGAGGGGGAGGGGTTATTAATATAAAAAAATTGCACAAAATTTAACCATTATCTGTTTACCTTTTCCCATGAAGGGTGTTCTCGTGCGGCCTACGGGTTCTTAGCCTCGGCCTCCTATGCTAGATGAGGTGAACTGTTTATTGAAGCACGCAGGGTAAGCACTTAGCCACCAACAATATTCTGTTGCGGGAGATTACTTTGCACTGCTTTTGCGTGAGAATTGTGGGGTTTAAACATTACTAATATTTCGTGTGAAAATATTACAAATTTAGACATGTTGGGCCGATTCTAAATTTCCTAGATTTTTCTAAAAATTGGACCAGACCATCGAGACATTGGCTTTCCAAATGCCCAAAGACCATATAGATGCTTAAGAAGCCTTTCTAGCACAAGAAACAAAGGGACCAGTGAGACTCGTGCATAGAGGCAACACTAGTCGACCATCTAGCGATTGTGCCCGACAGCAGCATCAAGTGGAGTCTTAGAGTACTAATGAATCATGACTGAGCAGAGAGAATAGTAGAGAACCCTATAAACTAGCTGGGATGGCAAAAAATGGCCAAAAATCAGTATACAATCCTATCAAGCTAAACCCACAATGAGAGTGATAGAGTCGTCTAGGCACTTGTCTTCCCACTCACTCTAAATTCCAACCTCAAAGAAAAATTGAGAAAAGCTAAAAGCCTTGATTTCGCATACTGGACAGAAAAGAGCACACATATGCACACATGCATAGAGTGAGGATAGGTTGAGGACTGGTTGTAATTAACAAGGGACACAACTAGACTCAAGAACTTGAACGAGCTCACCAATAAGAGAAGACCCAATGACATAGAAGGATGATCAAATTCCCAAAAACAAGACCAAGTGAAGGACACAACCAAAAAATCCAAATGCAACAAGGATAGATATTATCATGGAAGTGGATCTACCCGGCCTTATTGACTTAATCCATAACTTGGAAAAACAGGAAGTCCTAGACATGGAAGAGGACAACTCAGGCCGAAGAACCAATGAGGAGCTTAACCTAGGAAACTTTCGTGAGGTTACCCAATAGTTAGTGAACAAATATGATGCTCAAACCTGGCTAGAGTATCACGGTAGACCTATAGAGGACATCATAGCAGATCTAAAGGAGGAGAGGAAGCTGGCACGTAAGACTCTGCAAGGCCTAGCCATGTACAACCATAAATAGCAAACTAGGAACTTATGCCAGAGCTTAGAAATGCAAGAGATCCAGAGAGTTCTAGCATTAGTGGCCAGAAATCAGTCAAAGAGTGAGAGAGCGCTATAAGGAGATCTTACACTGAGTGAGCTCATGACAAAAGCGGCTACTAGATAACATGGCCACAGAACAAAGCACTGCAGCATTGGCAACATCCCTATTGACAGGGTTGGGAGTTAACCAAGAATCTAGGAGCCAATCAAAAATCGATATGGTAGAAAAGTAGTTGCTGAAAAAATACCAAGCAACCGATGACCCATACAAACACAATATTAGTGAGTTTGGGAATCTCCCAATTCCCATTTCTTGAATACTAAAAAAGTGGTACCCGGATAACATGCCCATAAGTTTCTCAAAACTATATGATGTGACCTATCATTGGAAAGCACTTGAAAAATGGAATCTATTAGTTCTAGCATTAGTGGCCAGAAATCAGTCAAAGAGTGAGAGAGCGCTATAAGGAGATCTTACACTGAGTGAGCTCATGACAAAAGCGGCTACTAGATAACATGGCCACAGAACAAAGCACTGCAGCATTGGCAACATCCCTATTGACAGGGTTGGGAGTTAACCAAGAATCTAGGAGCCAATCAAAAATCGATATGGTAGAAAAGTAGTTGCTGAAAAAATACCAAGCAACCGATGACCCATACAAACACAATATTAGTGAGTTTGGGAATCTCCCAATTCCCATTTCTTGAATACTAAAAAAGTGGTACCCGGATAACATGCCCATAAGTTTCTCAAAACTATATGATGTGACCTATCATTGGAAAGCACTTGAAAAATGGAATCTATTAGTTCTAGCATTAGTGGCCAGAAATCAGTCAAAGAGTGAGAGAGCGCTATAAGGAGATCTTACACTGAGTGAGCTCATGACAAAAGCGGCTACTAGATAACATGGCCACAGAACAAAGCACTGCAGCATTGGCAACATCCCTATTGACAGGGTTGGGAGTTAACCAAGAATCTAGGAGCCAATCAAAAATCGATATGGTAGAAAAGTAGTTGCTGAAAAAATACCAAGCAACCGATGACCCATACAAACACAATATTAGTGAGTTTGGGAATCTCCCAATTCCCATTTCTTGAATACTAAAAAAGTGGTACCCGGATAACATGCCCATAAGTTTCTCAAAACTATATGATGTGACCTATCATTGGAAAGCACTTGAAAAATGGAATCTATTGAGCTATAGAGCGCTCGATTTGGAGTTATGGTGTTCAAGTTATGGCAAGTCCAAAGATTTGACCACGTGTCCCAAACTTATGGGAATTTCTCATATTCCCCAATATGGTGTTTACAACTTTGTGGAGCAATTTGAGAAGTTTTGTGAGGCCAATAGCCTCATTAATCCTACTCAATGCTCCAGGAGACAAGGGTCACCTATTACAGAAGTCTAGTTGCTGCAGAGCGTGCATATTTCAATGGATTGAAAAATCTCTTCATTAACAGATTTTTTGAACTTGGATACTGCGATAATGTGTTTGTGCAACTCATGAATGTCAAGCAGAAAGAGAAAGAGGATATTCAAGATTCTGTGACCCATGTGAGGAGCCTCTTCAAGAGAATTCCCATGGGTGAGAGACCAACCTAAAGGGCGGTATCCACAGTATTCATCAACGGAATACGAAGTGAAGAGCTCTACAAAGCCTTGGCTAGCAACTCAAGCTTGCAGCAAGATGCAATAGTAAGGGTCTTTGAAAAAGCTATTAGTGTGGATGACCAGCTTAAGGAAAGAGGCTCAAGATGCTTGAATCAAGAATAGTCGAGTGCCAGGAGTTTCGAGAGAGTCTCGATGCCAACTCAGAGAGCATACCCAAGCACTCAAGATAAAGGAAAGGGAAATGAGTTGGGACAAGAACTAGCAGAGATTAGGATGGACATAGCCAAACTACAGGAGATGATGAGACCATCAATGGGCCCACATGCCCAATGTGTGCATTGCGATGGAAACCACTTGCCAGCTTAGTGTCAAGACCCTAGGCCACAACCTTGTGCTAATTGTGGTAGGTTCGGCCATCACACCACGCATTGTCAATTACCTGGGAGGGTCCCATACTCGTAGCCTTATAGTCAACCTTACCTTACGAACATGCCACTGAATTTATTTGGAAGGGGAGCCTGGTTAGCTCTCGGTGCATGTAATGATGCTAAACCGACCATCCCTAGAATGTAAATAAATCCTACAGGTATCCCTAGACCACAAACCCAAGAGCCAATCCTATGTTGGAATTGCAGTCACCTCCGACATATTTCTTTGCAGTGAGTGTGGAATCACTCATCTTTTTGTCGATTGCTCCAGGCAGAGACCATCCTCTAGTTCATGAAACAAGTTATTGGTTCCATTGGGGTTTTTCGTTGTCAAGACACTCGATGGGGAGGCCACGCCTATCCCATTGCATGTCATGACACATGCGCAAACAAAGCAGACCGATATATCATTGCCAAGGAATAGTAACCTAGACACTCGGGGAAGTTACTAGATATACATCCTCTACATCATGTGCCTTCAAGGCCTATTTATAAATATCCTTATCTATGAATTTTTCATAAATAAAACATAACCCTTTTCTATTCACTCTATAAATAACCCCTTTATAGTACAGGCTTCTGTATGTAAAAATTGTATAAAATTTTAAAAATACCTTATTTTGAACCCACGTGATGCACACATATATTCATCAGTAACTTACCCGAGCCTAGACACAACCTCAGTTGGAAAGAAGAATCGCACACAAGGGAAGAAAAGACTAGATACTAAGGTCACCCTCAAAACCAAAAGTGCCATAACACTACCTGTCGGAAGGAAAGTCATGGATGCAGAGGAAGAGATGCCGGCTCCTCAATCGGCTAAAAAGGGAAGTGCTAAGGTTAGGGAGTACCCTTACCCAAAACGCAAACTTGAAGCCATCAAGAAGTCATAAGAATGTGTGAAGGAGGCCCACAAGCATCTAAAAGGCCCTAACCCCATACTAGAATATGAGATCCATGATCTCTCAAGCATAAGCACAACAAAATCTCTCTCAAGTCCAAGCTTAAGGGAGGGGATGGCACCACAAGCTAGGTCACCTAGACAAAGCCTAGATGCTCCGGGCCAATAAGACGATCAAGGCCATTGGCCAAGAACCACAGACCTAGGAGAGAGGCAAGTAACTAGCAGCCTCCTCAACACACTGGTGACCACCCCAGTAACTCTCAGCTTAGGCAACCTACTGAGGCAGTACCAAAGGGTATGGTTGGGGCCAAAGCAGTGGGTTGAAGAACTAGATGAGCCAATTGCCATAGACTTGCCTTTTTATAGCTATGCCTTTTTCTTTCTTTGTTGACATCAATCCTTGTTGTATGTGGTTAACAAACCATGTGCTACAGGACACGTTGCTAGATGGCTTCTTTTTCTTTTGGAGTTTGATTTCTCCGTGATGGTGCCTACTAAAGGAAAACAACATTATATGGCTAACCATCTATCTCGCATCCCAAAGGGAGAAGCTACTAGACAAGGCATTGTGAACGAACTGCCAGACATGCATCTATTATGCTTATCCAACGAAAAGATTTGTTAAGAGCTGACATGACACCATATTGGGCAAATGACATAGTTCACGTGCTTCGACATGGACTACTGGAAGGACTGATAAAAAAAGACCCAACTTAGGCGGCTTATCCTGAAAATCCAACCCTATCAGCTAATAGCTCGTCAACTTTACAGGCTAGGACAAAAGGGGTTACTATGGTAGTGCATGAGCATGAGATGCATGATGTACTAACAAAGGCACATGGTGGAATTGCAAGAGGACATTTTAGTGGAGATGCAAGAGCTCCTAAAGTGCTACATCCATAGCTATGGTTGCCTACCCTCTTTCGAGATATGCGACACGATTCGTAAAGCACTGTGATGAGTGCCAGTGAACTAAAGTTCCTATCTGTAAAGATCACTTGGAGCTAACCTCAATTATCGCATGAAAACCTTTGAAGAAATGGGGGATTGACTTCATGAGATCCATTAGTCTTGTGGCACAATACTCACAAGATAAATACATCATTATGGCCACCGACTATCAAACAAAATGGGCAGAAGCATGAGCTATGAGAAAGAATGATGCTAGGACCACTATTAAGCTCCTATGGGAGCACGTGATCTCACGATTTCGCTGTCCCATCAAACTAGTCAATGACCAAGGCACACACTTCATCAATGAGATAGTAGCTCACCTCCTGTCCTTCTTTTCAATCATCCATTGCAAATCCTCACCTTATTACCCACAGGAAAACGATCAAGCTAAATCAAAAAATTAAATCCTAGTAAACAACTTGACCAAGGTCATCTCAGCTTCACACAATGATTGGGATAACAAATTGATGGCGGCCTTGTGGGCTTACCACAGGTCTTAAAAGAGGGCTATAAGACAAACCCCCTTTAGATTGACATATGGTATAGAGCCAATCCTTCCCTTGGAATTCTTTGTACCAAGCCTTAGGATTGCCCTTCAAGAAATATGGGATGGAAAGGGGGCATGGATGGAACACTTGATTAAACTTGAACGCTTAATAAAAATCTGGCTTCTAGCCACTCAGGCACTCATATGTGAGAAGGAAAGATGCAAAAGCTTGTTTGACAAGCATGTCAAGTAGCAAAGCTTCAAACAAGGTGACTTAGTACTACTATACTCAGTCAAAGGACATAAGCAAACTAAAAACCCTAAAGGGGGAGGGCATAGGCTTCTTTAATGGCAGCCGCATAAAGAAGTATTTCTCTCCCACACACCCATTGCATGACCCCCCAATGCTAGCACCCCATGTCCATGTATGAGTAGCCACTATCACTAAGGTGGACAGTGAGGATGAGGAAGCAGTACCGCTAGCTTACCTATGCATGACAGTCACTACTAAACACACATGACTATCAATGCATTGATCGATGAGAGAGCTGATTTTCATACCTTGACTCATGACCATTGGACCCAATTTGGCAAAGTGCAGTTGCAATCCACTAATGCTACTCTCACCCCTTATGGTGGCCAATCCTACAAGCTGTTAGAAATGTGTAAGGTTGCCGTCTCTATCAAGTCTCAAAGCATGTTGATAATTATCTATGTGTTTCCAAACACTAAGAATGTAGGCACCAAATCGCTATTAAGAAAAACTTTCAAGGAGAAAACTTGTTGCAATGTCGACTATCAATCACAATGTATTCACCTAGCCATGGGTAATCTTTGCATTGTTATAGTTTTTAGCAAGGGTAGAGTGACACTTTTCAAGACCATTAAGCCACTAGTAGAGGAACCCACTGTCGAGAATAAGGAGGGAGGTTGTCATTTGTCACAACCTACCAAACCTCGATGCTAGCAACCCATTGGAATCAACATTGAAGGCCTAATCTTTCAGCACTCCAAACATTATGACCTTCATTCCATTAGCCAATGTGATATTAAACTTATCAGTCTCTACAAAAAGGGTTACCCCAAGTTGATAGGACTATATGGTTGTTCACAATAACTCCCATTCCTATATCTACAATTCCCTTCCTTGTAACATCTCCTTATGAATTGATAGGCAAGATTGTGTGTATCTTTGTGCCTTCCCAAAAAGCATTTATATACAAGGACTTAGGCACTAAGTTTAGGATTAAGCTTGATATATTTGTTACTGCATAGTTGTCAGACAAGTCAATTGCTCCAAGTCATTAGGTCAGTATACCCACTACTTCAAGCCTTGCCACCATAGTGTTGGGTTCTTCATAAGTAACTCTCTGAGAGGTAGGGTTAGAGGGGTTGATATCAATGTCACAAGTATGTTTCCAACTGCTTGCTTTTCATCAGGATCTACATTTATTTGCAAGTGATCCCAACCAATCTGCCTACCTGTGGCGAATATAGGCTTTGTGTATAAAGTGCCATGTGAGGGTGCAAATGTATCTCTTGATCTTAGTTGCATGGGCAAGACTAGTCTGCTCATGCTAGAGAGCTCATTGATCCCATCTTCCATGATAGCTTTGATATACTTGAAATGCTCTTGGGCTTCTCTCACCCACTCCTAGATGTTATCCACTACTTTCAAGTGGCACTTTGGGTCAGGATACTGCCCAATATTAGCACTCCCCTTTTCTGTCATCTTCGAAGTAGATGTTTTTGCTTCTACATTTGTGACTTGCTTTCCATTGGATAGTGTGGTGGCATTATCTACCTTGAGTGCTACCTTCATCTCGGCCCTCTTTCTCCTCCTCCTAAAGCTCTTTCTCCCTATTGAAGCTACATCAAGATTGCTAGGTCCAGGTAATGAGATATCAGCCTCCTTCATTTGTGATCGGGTCATGATGTCTAATGGGATTGAGGTAGCCTCACCATGAAGTGTCTGGACTTTGAACAACTTGAAGGGTATGGACATCATGATTGCTAAACTAGTGGAAGGTTTTCACCTAGGGTACTTGTCATATAAATATATTATCTCACACTTCAAACATCTCAAGTGAGCTTTGTCTAGATTGGCTTGCTCCCTTTCAGGGCAACAAGATGAGATATGCCCTAGATGATCGCAATTTTAGCACTCATAGGATGGGTTCTTGGTGTTGTCCTCCTAGATCTCAACCTCTTCCCCTACCTAATGTCATCACCAGCACCAGTCTGAAAATCATCAAGATGGGGTCACCCTCTTTGTCATATGTATGAGACATAAGGGTTCATATATGCTTCATCCTCATTCATCTCCTCTATGTAATCTATTGAAGAATCAATTGGTGGACAACTCACAATGGATCTAGATGGTCTTGGTAGCCCTATAGGATTGATGTGCATCTTGGCAGCTGCTGTCTTTCAGTTCTTGGGTTCTAGGAGAGCTAATGGAGTTCCCCTCACAAATTTTAGTAGCCTATTCTCTAGGTAATAGGACTTATTGTATGGTTACAAGTACGAAAATCATCATGGCAAGCTGCAATGCATTGCGTCGTATCTAGATCTACTATAGATTAGTGCACTTGATTGAGGATCCAAGCATTTTCCAGGGGAGGTGATTTCCTCCATAATGCACGCATTGCATGTGTGGTTGTATAGGACTTCTCATAACCTCCTGAAGCTTAGCCAACTCTAGCTTCATATTTGCCAACTCATGGCTCTAGTCAACACCCTTTTTCTTGTCTTGTGTATTCTAGCTAAATCTCTCGCTAATGGTTGTAGCTCTCTCTGAGCATCTAGTGGGAGTGTCATCTCAGGTCATGGTTATGGAGCTTCTTCAAATACCCTAGCTAGCATGTTGGTTCACAAGTTCAAATTCCTCATCATGTCCTTGTAGAGCTCTTTGCTCTGGATTTTGTTTATAAATATAGTGGAGACCACCCGTTTGTTATTTCATTCCACCATTGGGATTCTCTTAAAGAGACTCACCACATGCACTACAACAAAAAGGCCTCTTAGACGCACTTTTAGATGCGATTTTTGAATATAGAGAAAATCTCACGAGCGCGTCTATCCGCCGTCTATTTGCGCGTCTACAGCTTCGCGTTTATAATCGCATGTATAAAGGAATTTACACGAAAAAATAGACGTGCAACAGATGCACATATATACGCATGAATACAAGCGCATAAAAAAACCAAAATTGTTATTTATTTAATTTATTATGTGTGTCAACCAACACGTCTATTTGGCAAATTAGACGGGCATATAGACACGCCCATAGACGTGCTTTTACAAGCACTCATAGACGCGAACAGAAAACAAAAAATCTCATTTTTTAAAAAAAGATATTTAATTTCATTTTTAAATTTGAATTGTCTAGCACATGTATTCTGCATTTTAACGCGCTTATAAACGCGCGTTTTCTACAATTTAGACGCACGAATAGACGTGTAAAACAGAACTGGAAAAAAACCCCTCCCATACATCAGATTGTGCATTTGGGAAAAAGACAATGGATCTAAAAGCACGAGAATTGAAAAAAAAAGTCAATGTATTCATTATAGATCAAAAGCATTTTCATGGGGAGTTTAAGTGCTTGCCACCTAAAGCGTGGCCGCAAGCACTAGGCTCAAAGATGGATAATACATATACAAGAAAACAAGGCCATAGAGGAGGTATGGTGCTCCTCAATGAATTTGAAGAAGAAACATCTTTGCTAGCACCACCATGGCTACTAGCATCACTATCCCGCTCCTCACTATGCTCCACATCCGAGTTTGCCTACACACACAAAAGGTCAAGGTTGCTTACATAGACATGATGGAGAAAAAGTTATAATTAGCTATACTTTTAATAGGAAAGTAAGAAAAACATACCTCCTCTAGCTGTCGAATCCTCATAGCCCGATTGTATTTGTCCTCAGTGATGAGACCCTCCTCATAGAAGTGAAGCCATGTGGTTGCGCGGTTATGGCCTCGATGGTAACCTGCCTCTCTAGAAGTAGGTATCCTACCAATGATAGTAGTCTGCAAAACAATCATGATATATACAAACAATTATGAGACACAATGTATTAGAACAAATTATATAAAGAATTGAAAGAAATATAAATTTTAAAAAACTAGAAATCAAAATATACTTACAAACTCTGCCTCCCACAACTCTTTGCCGCCCGATCCCATGGTTTACATTTGGATCCGTCGTGCCTCTACGTACCGGCGACTCTTCACTTTCTCTGCTTCTTTCTTCTTGGCTTTCTTCCACTCTATGCGATGGCACATAGGTGGTTGGCTATAGGCTTCACACCTCTCCTCTTGCCTCCGCAGTGAGTCTCTGGCGCGTGTCCTGAGGTGGGATCTTTTGTTGTGAAGAAAATCCCTCACTTTTGTGCATCCCCCCAATCATCTGAGAATTGCTGACCCTCAGGATTTGGGTACCTCCTATGGAGTGCCCTCAACACCTCCTACCACAAGCCTCTTTTCTGATTTTTGAAGTAGACGAAACAATCTTTATACGTCACATGCACGACGCTCCTCATGTATGCCATTACATCCCTTCCTTCATCATCATGGAAGATGCCACCAGTATCTGTAACTCTATAGTACTGGCATACAGGCTCCTCTACGTGATCTACTGGTGAGGGTGATCGCTCGCCACCTCCTAGGAAACCCCCACACAAGCCTCGTCCTCCCCCTCGACTCTCCCTCCTCCCTCTTTGTCGACTACCCTTTGCCTCGCTGGATGCACGTGCTTCTGCAGATGCACGTGCGTTGGTTGACACTTGTGCTTCAGCTGATGCATGTACAAGTGTTGCACGTGGAATACCTACACGTGGAGTATCTACAATTGGAGTTTGGAAAGTAGTGCCAGGCAAAGACATCAGAGGCATTCCAGACATGACGCTGAACACCTCATCTGCTGTGGGAGAGCGGCCAAGGTGTTAGGTCATTTCTCCCATGAAGTCTTCCCTACTAGAAAAACCTCCAAAAAATACAATGACCCCCCTGCCGAACAAGGCCAATGTATCATTCATGCGATCCAAATCCGGGTCATTGCTAGATGAACCAAGATGCAACATCTGCAAAAAAAACACAAGAAAAAGACAAATTTGTTTGCATATAAAAAATCATATATTACCTTCATCCACACCTAAACATTTTCAAAGAGCCATACTCCTTGATTTGATCCAACACTAATTATGAAAAATCATTCAGTGAGCCTAGAATCATTATGTAAGAGAAGGCTTTTGATGCTCACAAAAAGAAAAAATACATGGATGCTCATGGCACTTGAAAGTGCTAATAATTTAGCTTTCTTTAGACATTGAGCATAAAACTTAAGTGCTAATGCTTCTCATAAACAAGAAACCTGATAAGCATAAACATGGGATTAGTCACATTCATTAATGCAAAAATATATCGTTTAGGCAATGAAAATTGTTTTTTATCACAGCTGGCGCTGGCGCTGGCGCATGTATAACAGCATCTAAATTGCAGGATAGATGCGCTCTCAGATGCGTCCCTAGAGTCAACCCTCTGTCCAGAGCGTGTCTATATCCTCATCTGAGATGCAGTATAGACGCGCTGTCAGACGCGGTTTCTAGGTCAATGCTTTTGGCATGCGCGTATCATCGTGTGTAGACTGCAGAGTACATGCACTTGGAGACGCGACTCTGAAGTCAAAGCCTCTGTGCAGAGCGTGTGTATTCTCGCATCTCCGATGTAGAATACATGTGCTCTGAGACGAGACGCAATGACAGAAAACATTTCTTCGCGTCTATCCCTGTGTCTACACTGAAATGTAGACGCGCTAGCAGACGCACTCAGTCGGCTAATTTCAGTCTGACGACCACCATTCATGATTTAAAAAATGCAATACATAATGCAATCAGAAATCCTAATACATAGACACATAGAGAGAGAGAGAGAGAGAGAGAGAGAGAGAGAGAGAGAGATAGATAGAGAGAGAGAGAGAGAGGACTCACCTTGGGTGTTTGTTGTGGCAGGTGGTGGCGCTTCTTCATTCTCCTTCTTCCTCTCCTTGGTAAGTTACTTTCCCTTGATGCTTGCTTGCTTGCTTGCCGCTTCTTCTTCCTCTTGTTCTCCTCTCTCTTGTTCTCTCTTTCTTCCTCTCCTTGGCTTTCCTTCTTCCCTTCTTGTGTGTTTGAAATGAAAGAAGAGGTGAGTCATGAGGAGGTGAGGCATGAAGAGACTAAGTGAGGCATGAAGAGACTGGATGTCGGCTAAACTTGAGCTTCAGAACTGTAAAAAATGCAGGAAAGGAAAGGCGCAGTTTGAAAAGAAATGATTTAAGTATGTTTTGAATTTTGACATGTGCATCTATAACTCATGTATAGACGCGAATGTAGATGCGTAAATAGACGCTAATTTAGATGCGTACGTAAACGTAGATATAGACGCGCATTTAGGTTTTATCATAATTTTTTGTTTTTAAGATAAGTTTTGATAGTGAATTTTTATCATAAGTTTTCATTATTTATGATGAGTTTTGTGTATTTAAAATTAAGATCTTAGAATAATAAATTTACCAGCTTGAAGTTTTTATGTAAACATATAAATGACAAATATTTTAATGTTGTCATGAATTAGGTTTAATCATGTCGTCGTCATTACCTACTGCGGTGCATGTTGATGAGTCAACGAGCACATCCTCAACTGAGGATGAAACATTACGTCTTCATAATCGAGATGCATGGCTACGATGAAAAATTAAATGCATGTGTAATCGTTGTCGAGGGTGTATTTTTCGAGTACGTCGAGTTACAATGTCACACCTCAGCTTGTATGGAGAATGGGACCGAGAAAAATCACCGGTATTCATTTTATTTTTTTTAACACTAAGATTGCTAGTCTATGTTACTCAATATATATCAACATACATGAAACTCCCTTTTGTGGTTGAGCAGGATGCGGTGCCACATCCTCAAATGCTCCCTCCCCAGCGTCGAGAGGCTGCAAAACATCGACGTGAGGAGGCAGAGTCTTCAAGAAGAGTGGAGACTCACAACCATGATAGTAGCCCTCATGAAATGCCCCATCAAGTCTTAGAGGATGAGATTTTGGACAATATGGTACACCATCTATTTTCGCAACTAGTTCAGGGAGAAGGTCACTCTATGAAGCCAGATGATCCACTATACACACTCATCTACTCCATTGTATGAAGGTTGTACATACTCCGTTCTTCGTGCATCCCTCGAGATACTTAACTTGCAAATAATTTATGGATGGAGTAATGTTAGTTTGGATGTGTTATTGAAGTAGGTATCAATTCAGTTTGGCTTATGAATCATAATATTAATTGTTCTATTTTGAAATTAGACAGAAATATATGTTAGTGGTTTTTTAACTCACTTTTAAAAATATATGTAGGTTATTATCACAAATGCTTCCAAAAAGAAACAAATTGCCAACTAAGAGAGAGCAAGCAAGACATTACTTGACATCTCTGGGAGGCCTCGATTATGTCAAGATCCATGCATGTGTCAATGATTGTGTCTTATTTCGTGGGATTTATGAGTTCGCACGAGAGTGTCCTGTTTGTGGCAAATCAAGATACGAAGTGGAGATGAAGTCAATGGATGTGCCTCGTAAGGTTTTGTGACATTTTTCGATTGTTCCACCTATAAAACTTATGTTCAAGTGTAAGTCTATTGAAAAGCTCATATCATGGCATGCTAGTCATCGTTCAAGTGATGGAAAATGAAGGATCCCTGCAGACACACTGGCATGGAAACATATAGATAATTTGAGGCCTGTTTTCAAAGAAGAGCCAAGAAATTTGAGATTTGGGTTAGGTATGGATGGAATCAATCCATTTGGCATCAAAAGCACATCATACAGTGTATGGCCAGTGGTATTGGTGAATTGTAATATTCCTCCATCCATGGCAATTAAAAAGGGACATGTAATGTTCTCCCTTTTGATTCCTAGAAAGCACAAGGTAAAAAACATGGACATTTACTTAGATCCTTTGATTGAAGAGTTAGAAATGTTATGGGAAGGTATTGAGGGTGCAAGATACAAGTGCATCTGCATCCTCTAGAGATTTCACATTGAAGGCCATGTTGTTGTGGACCATGCATGACTTTTCAGGATACAGAGAGTGTTCAAGTACATGTATATAGCTCTATATTTGAAATTCAAGACTTGAATCAATTACATTTTATTAATTTACTTGTTTGTTCAGGTTTAACCACATCAGGATATCATGCATGTCCTATTTATGGTCCCTCTCTAGTTTCCTCTAGGCTGGCACGTTTAAAGAAGGCTATCTACGATAATCATCATCGATTTCTTCCTATTGACCATCCCAAATATGTTCTCCCTACTAATGGAATGACTCCACAATCTCTAACCATTCAAGATTGGAAGGAGAGATGGATTAATGCTGACAACCATCCTCCACTCGGCATGAGTCGGTAAGAAGTGCATTTCTCTCGATTGACTTTAAAGTATTTAGCATGATGAATTTTTTACATAATATATTGTTTGTTTGTTAGGTTCTCTATATTTTTTCATCTTCCGTACTATACTAAACTCAAGATCAATCACCTGTTGGACCCCATGCACATATTCAAAAATGTTGTATCTATATTATGGGATCACTTGATAGGGGCTCGTGATTCGATCAATGTAAGGGAGGATTTACATAACATTGGTCGCATGAGACGAGCCTGGCCACGCATTGGACCTAGAGGAAAGATTGAGCTACCCCATGCACCTTGGATGTTGTCAAAGAACGAGGAAAAAATAGTGAAGGAATAAATATTTAGTTTTCAAACACGCATAGGATGTATGAGATGTCTCAAGGGAGCCTTCATAAAGAAAAAGAAAAGAGGTGTGGAGCAACTATCTGGTTTGAAGTCCCACGATTGGCACAAAATGATTCAAGTAAGGGTATCTCTAACCATGAATATAGTAATTTGTGGAGTAACTATGTGTAAACTTTGGGGTATGATGACTTTTTCCTCAACTAATCATTTGATCTATGAATATTTACATTCAATTCGCACTTCCTACTAGAATATCCCATTGTGTATCCAAAGATGTACGTGATATCATTTACAAGATGGAAGAGCTTGTGAGGTGTGTATACATTGTATTTTTTCATTATATATCTTTGAAATTCTACATAAAAATAAACAATTCTCAAATACATCCTAACAGATATGTGAGCTCAAAGGAAATTGATCCAAACACATTGCAAGATGCTTAAGTATTATCTCTTGAGGTGGTTTGTTTGGTGAAGGAAATTTTTCCTTGATCCATTTTGACTACTCAATTACATTTACTCGTACATTTGATTGATGAGATTGGACTTTGTGGGGTAGTTCATGCAAGGTGGATGTCTTTTCTTGAGCGCTTCATGAAAACTTTGAAAATTTTTGTGAGGCAAAAAGTAGGGCCTGAGGGAAGCATGGTTGAGGGTTGGTTAGTGCAATCATCCCTTGTTTATATCTCTGAATATCTTGTTGAAGTAGACCCCTCTCAACCACGACTATGGAAAGATGATGAAGACTTGAGGATGACCTCTATAATACCTCAAGGAAAAGAAATGAGTAAAGTGCTAACAAAAGAAAAACTTCGTAAGTTAAATAGTTTTTGTGTGCTCAATAGTGATGTAATGAGCAAATGGGTAACACTATATAATGAAGCAAGGGCAAGAAAAAAAGCGAAAGACAAGCATTTCGCACCACATATGGACGTAATGTCTCATTTCCAGATCATCTAAATGCGCTCCCACATCATATTGATATAGATTGGTTACCTGAGGAAATTGAGAGAATGTAAAAAGAGGAGGAAATTAATATATCTCAAGAAGAGTGGGAATATACACGAGGTTTCTTATCAAAGGTGAGACATACTATCAATTAATTTGTTTCTATAAGCTATATTTTATATAAATAATTGACATGTTTGATCTTTTATCTTTTACTACTAGTGCACATTATTCAATGCTATTTGGTGTGAGGGTAACCATCTTCGAAGTCAACGTATAGATGAAAAGAGAAATACCCAAGATTGTGATGTCCTTGCTCACTTTGAGGATGCTAATGGTACCATGGAAGGTTAGTGTGGCTTGATCCAAGATATTCTGAAGCTTGACTTCAGAAGATTCTTTATATATGTACTGGATGTAAAGTGGTTGAAAGAAGTGGTAACAAATGGTGAGCATTGCACAATCAGACATTATCCAAGTGGTTTGGTAATCATTGACTCTACAATTTTCACCAAAACAAGAATGACACATTAGTACTACCTCAACAATGCGAGTAGGTATATATGCAAAAGCTGATTTTTTAATATGTATACATGTGATACATATATGCAATATAATAAGTATTTCAGTTTCTTGCTTTTGTTTTTCAAATATAGGTTGTGTATCATCCAATGGTAAACAATAACCGATGGTTCTAATCGTTCAAAACCAATATATGGTAATATTACCGACATGGAGATAGCAGATGATAATCCAACAATTAATGATGATGTACATGATGACACCATAATGGATGATATGTGTGATATAGTACAAGATGAACCTCGCGAGAATGTTCAAGAAAATGCATAAGAAGACAATAATGTGATTGTCGATGATATTGATGAAGTTATTGAGCAATATAGCAACACATCTGATAGTGGGATAGACTTATTTGTTTCGTTACCTCTTGGTAACATAGACCTAGAAGTAGATAGTTTAGCAAGGGCTGATCTCATTGAAGATGAGATGGATCATTCACTGTAACATACTTAATTTGCTTACTGATTCAATGTGTACTCTTAATTCTATGGTTTTTATCATGCGCTCACGTGTATACTCAAGAATCAATAGTCAAGTTTAAAGCTAAATTGAATTTTCCATAATAAAAAGGAAGTATTTTTTATCATCTTCAAGTAGAGAAATTACGAGATACATATTGAAATGCTTGCTATTAATTGTATAATAAGGTTTATGTCGCTTGCCGCTAATTACTTATATCAGGCTTGTCAACTGGAGGAACTGCCATTCATTAGAGAGCAATGCATAAATAATTATTAACTCTAGTTTTTTTATTCAATGATTCAATGTGTATTTTTAATTCTATGGTTTTTATCATGCGCACACGTGCATACTCAAGAATCAATTTCAGGTGGTTAAATAATTATTAACTCTGGTTTTTTTATTATATTAAGTCCAATTTCAGGTGGTTAAATAATTGAGCGTCTGGAGGCACGTCTATATTGGCGTCTATTTACGTGGATATATAGATGCAAAAATCGCATCTATTTACATGCTCTTTTACATGCACATACAGATGCAATGATAGACATGCCTGACTTTGCACGTCTAACATGCGCATCTATGCCTTGTTTCTGTTGTAGTGATGGGTGATATAGTCTCGAATATTCTCATTACCCTTCTTTTGGCTCACATTCATCAACCTCATAATGAGGATGCTGGAGTATCTTGCTTCTTTGCCGAACCTCTTGATGAAGAGACTCTAGAGGTTGTCAAATTTATTCTCCTTGACATTTTCTAGGCTAGTAAACCGCTTTTTCCCTTTATCTCCTAGGAGAAGTCCAAAATCTTGCACTCATTGAGCAAGGCATGTGAGGCCATTCACCCTCACATACATGCTCCAAATACTTCAAAAAGGATCAGTGCTAGGCTAATACTTGTCGATTTTCTTAGTAACCACATGTATTTTGGTCTCACTCTAACACTTTCTCCTTCTCAGCATTTGGTCCTACCCTACTTCTATTGGTGAGAGCTAACACGCATTGGACCTCACACATTTCTATGTCTTGTCTCAGCTTTTGGGCTCACTGCTCTTGGTCGTAGGCAGTTATGCTTTGCAGTCCTTTCCTTGCCTTCCTTCTCTCTTCCTCGAGATTAGCTATGATATCCTTGGTTGGTCTACCATGATGCACCATTTTGGTTTTCAAGTCGTATTGATTTACCATTTTTTGAATGTCGATAGGAAATTCTCCCAAGTCGAGCTCCTTATCTATAGGATTGATATTGGTTCCCGAAATATTGATAGTTTTTTGAGTAACTAGTGTGTCAATCAAATTAATCAGATCGAGAAAAGTTGTGTCCATAATCGTGTCGGTTCTTTCTTCCTTCTCCATCGCTTGACAAATCATGGCTACTTGCTTTAGGTCATCCTGGTTCTTGGGTCCTACCCAACTTCTTAGGGTTTGCTCCTATTAGTGGGTTTGCTTCTTACTTAGAACCCATTAATGTGTTTATTCTTATACATATCAATTTGCAATGTTACATTAATTGAATACATAAGTGGTGGAGTGGACATGTCAAATTCAGCTTTCTATCTTTCCTTATGCACTTCAAGTGTTTATGTGTTGAAGTGTGTAAGTAAAATCATAATCAAGGTAGATCACAGTGATCAAATCATTTGATTGGACAAACCTTGACTAGTCTAAGGTCAAAAAACCCACAAATCAAACAACTTGACTGTCCAATTCAGACAAATTAGACTCACACAGACATTTGATTTTGGTAATCTGACCAAAAAGCTGCAAATCAGATGGGAAAATTGAACATCAAACTCCAATCTTCGTAGACCCTGTAGGGGCCAAGATCTAGCTATAGGAAACCCCAGTAGTAGATACCTAGGTGAGTGATCAGTACAATAGAGCCAATGTACTAGAGAGTTGAGACCCGATAGTCCAGGAGCAATTGTAGTCACTTGCCATATCGTAATAGAGGTCTAGATAGACAACATGAACCCACTACTCTTTAAACTAGGCTTCAAACATATAGCAGGGACTTAGAGTGAACCATCACGAGAGTAGCGGCCCCTTGCACAAAAGAGCTAACACTAGCCAAAACTTTTTAAAGGGAGTCAAATTTTCAAAATCAAGGGAATTTGAGATAGTCAAACATTTCGAAAATTGAACCATCCATGAGCAATGGCAAAAATGGATGCAATCTCGACAAAAATCTATTGTTATGCTTAATATACTACACTCTAACCTCTAAAAAGCTTTAGGATCGAAGAATAATAAACTAGAAATCAAACCAACTAACTGATACCATGTGAATGCGTTCGAGTGCATAAATAGAAGCTCTCCTTGCTTGACTACTATCTTGCAACAAACATGTCCAACTCTCTCTCTCTCTCTCAACTCTAAATCAAAAAATGACCTCCCCTTTTTTCTCTTTGCCCCTTAAACACCTTATTATTCAGTCTTTCACTCCCCTTCTTCTCTCTTTTCTCTCTTAATGCATTGAAGCCCCTTTTTCTCCATGTTTTGCCTTGTTTATAGTAGTAATCCTATTATTTGTTTCTCTAATTTTCTTGATTTTTCCTTACTTAAATGCATCCAAACCAAAAACAAAAAACTAAGCAAGCCCAACCTAATCATCTAAACTCTAAAAACCAAAATATTTACTTGCAAAAGAGATCAAATGCCTTCTAAATTGCTTCCTACCTATCTTAAGTACTGGTTTGGGACAAACCCTACACCAATGCTCGATTCAAACCATGCAAGTACTCAAAGGTTGAATCCATTGGTCCCAACAACATAACCAAAATGTGGGGGATTCTCGCTCAATCGCCAAGACCTATGCAGTGCTTATTGTTTCAGGTGACTTAGGCCAAGTGCAATGTCTATCTTTCACACAGCCATGTGCACTCTCAAATCTATGAGTATAGTGAGCTTATCTTCATACCCAATCATGTTGCCTCCTCTTTCAAGCTTTCTGATAGCTCTATGATCTAAGGTGTAAGATCAAGCAAGCTCGATCCTCAAGCTCTAAGCTCCAAGCTCCATTGCCACACGTGAGATAAGAGAAGAGAAAAGAAGAGAAAAAGTAGAGAGGAGAAGATGAAGAGCTTCTTCTCCACAGTCCCTCACCCTCACACACTCACTCTCTCACTCCCTCACACACACTCTCTCAAGCGCAAGCAAGAGAAAGAAGAAGAGGGAGAAGAAGAGAGCTAGTTTTGGCCACACACACAATGATCTTTTTCATTTACTTCTTGCCTTTTTATACATGCCTACTCCTCTTTGGGTGCCCATCCCTTTTTTACACGACCAATCATTTTAACCTAGGTCCTCTTTCCCTAGTCCCTTCCTATTTACATTTTTCCTTCACCCATGCACGTCTACATTTACAAATTGCACACGAGGGAGCTTGGCACTCATAAACAAGGATTTAGGGTATGCTTTTATAGTTAAAATGTGCATTTCCACTTTTTCACTTGCCTTGGAATTTTAAGTTTATTTATTACCCTTTTGGCTCTTTTCTTCCCATTTTTTCCATTTGGTCACTCTTTTTCACTCTATCCTTTGCATCTTCTTCATTTTCTTTGCTTTCTTTGCACTGTCTTTGCTTGCACACTAGGGTTAACAATATCATATGTAATTTCTCATGATAACTTCTTCCCAACCATCACTATTGTGTACTTGTGTATATGCCACTAAAAGTAGCCTATACAATACAAATAATGTAAATTTTCATGCACTTGTATATATAATATCCAATGGTAGTTCTTATATTCAAATCGAATAGGGTCTCTAGAGCTTTTAATATCCAAATACTCTCTCATTTTCAAGATGAGGCAATATTGTACCAAGTAAGGTGATTCATGGATCATTCAAGGCTATTTGGATCTACAAGCTATGAAATTGAAGATTATACAGTATGGTTAAATATCTTGCCTATTGGCAAATCTTAGATCATTGAATCATCAAGCTGTGGAATCTATTATAATGATTAGACGATATATTTCCAATAATTTAGTCTTTCAACCAAAGCAAGACAAACATAATTCAATGACCATAGATGCAACTTGTTGAGATGAAGATTTGTGCACAATAGGTTGTTACCTTTAGCTTGATGATGAAATAAAGTTGTATACCACACTAAAAATGCAATAGGTCACTCATTCATTGTGATTTTGATCAATGGAGGTGAGCTTAGCACAAATTTGTGTAATTTTGGATAATTTGAGGTGATGAAAACCTATATATAAATAGAAGATGTATAATATACAAATGTTCACACATGCAAGAAAGCCAAATTTGTCTCAATTGATAGCTCTTTCCAACTTAGGTTCCTCAATAAATAATTGAAGGATCTAAGGATTCATATTGAGCAAGTATAATTTGGTGAGTATATATGTATGGGGTGCTATGGTTTGGGTGACTCACAACTCCTAGTTGACAATAACTTGCTCTTCATATTTTCTACATGTAGTCAAGTTAATCTCTAGATATCTTGATGGAGTGGGATTAATTCTTGTAGCTTTAGGATGGGTTAGATTTGTTTTTCTATGGTTTTATGTAGACACAGGAGCAAGGATGTTTTTTTATCTGGGCATGGTTTTTTAATTATAGAAATATGCTAAAATAACTTTACCTTTTGAGCCTTGATTTTGATTTTAGTGGTTTTGAGTTCAGGTGATCAACAAAATGCATTCAATGTGATATTTTAATCATGTTGATAACCATCTTTTAAATACCTTTGATTATCTTCTAGGTCGGCATATAAGATGGGCATCTCTTTGGGTAGTAGAGGTGAAGCTTAATCTTAACTATGTGATTGGGCATTTCAGAGCTTATACAATAGAGGTGTTGTTGAGTTATAGAGGAGATGATTTGACCCAAGTTTGTGTCAATGATGGTGATGGTTCACCTTCCAAACTCCTTTCAAACACCTCCTTGATATTTCTTACAACCTTTTAAATAGAGGCAGGTTTAAGGTGATGAAGTTGAGGTGAAGGGGCATCACCTTGCATGGAAGAGGTCCAATTGACAAGGTGTTGTCTATTGAGCTCTTCTAAGCTGAGATATTGACTATCCCATTGACTTAGATAGAAGCAATGAAACCAATGAATGCTATATTCACCATGACTAGAGGTGGTGCATTAGTGATGGATAGTCAAGGATGTCTTCCTTTTGTATGGTAAAATTGATCACCTTTACTATATCTACAAGAGCACATTTTAGATGGAACTATGGTATAGTTGATGTGATGAAACCTTAGAGTAAAAGTGATGCATGGCTATCTGACGTGAAGGCAATTAAAACAACTATGTGATGTGAGTAAGTCATGGTGATGATCCCCATCAATGGAGATGATTCAATCAAGGTCTTGGATATAAGAAAAATTGTTGTTACCTTCAACCAAAGTGATGCAATCAATGTGAGTGAAGTATTCAATAAAATATATATCTTATCAAGATAATGTGTGATAGCCTTCAATCAAGGTACCATGCAATGTTTAGCATGATTGGAGGTGATGCGTGATTACATTGAGCCGTGTGTTTAGCTTGAGTGGAGGTGATGTGTGATTAGCTTGAGTAGAGATAATGCCTAGGATCAAATGCTTCATGTTATTACCTTGATGCACGAATAGGGTGTCTAGTCTTGATGCCAGGAGGCATATTCCACGGTGGATTCCGTGAGGTTTTACGGTGGATTCTGTAAACTTAGATGACCGGGGCTCATACGAAAGAGGATTCTTTGTGCGAGAAGTTGATGGGGACGCCTGTCCTTTTCGGGCGTTTCATTAATTTAGTGTGTACATGGGTGATTCCATAGCGGGTGATTCCGCAAAATGCATATTAAATTAATAAACGTTTATGAGTTTAGAGTGCGCACTCGTAATAAATTAAGGTTAGGATTTATTTCTAACCAGTTGATTTATTTATGTAGCTGAAGACTGCTAGGTATTCACTTTTGTCGGTTTAATTGTGTTATTTTACTAACGATTGTGAATGCTTCAGTTGATGTGTAGAGATAGCAGCAGTGGCGGAGGAAAGCATTGGAGTCTAGCGGGTTTTTTCGACCTTTGGACTATATTTTGATAGGCGCCACGCCTATATTTTGTTATGTCTATAGAGACATCGATTATTTATTATTATTTTGTATGCGCTTATGCGCCTGGATATATTATTTCTATTTGGATATTGAAATTGGGTGTGCCAGACACTATGGGCACCGTCCATTAGCTTTATTTTCTTATTTTTGGTAGAAAGCAAACTCAAAAGCTAAAAGCTTGTCATATTTTTGTAATTGGGCTATTTTTGAGCATAAAGATTGGAAATATACATTAAATACATGCTTTGTGAAGCGCTCACACAAGGCATGGGGGAGATTGAACCCAATTTGTCTCTTGTCTCATGTCGTGCTTGCTTTTACATGGGTTTTTGTGCTAGAAAGTAGAGTACTTTGTTCTTGGGGACCTTCCGGGATTCACCACGTGAGCTATCTGCGACCGATCTGCGCACCAGTGGTATCAGAGCGGAGTAGAGATCAAGGGCTTCCAATCGCTACCAATCTCAGGCGAAGGCGGAGCTCCAGGAACAAACGGCCTCTACAGTCAATCTCGTCGCGAACCGTCGATACAGGCAGACTTCTGGCGATCAAGAACCCCTATTTCCACTGTCAGATCGCGAAAGACCAATCTCTGTCGGCGGAGGACCACTCATCAATTCTCTTCATCAAGTCGTTGAAAAAACAGTAAGAAAGCTCTTAATCTTCTTCATTAAAAGCTTAATTACAAAGCTTTAAGAGCTTAAGAGAAGCCTAAGCTTCTCAAAATCGTCTCGAGGTGTAAGAAGATCAGCCCGAAATTTTTGCGTGAAGAAAAAAACGCCCCCCCCCCTTCACGAAAAAAACGGCGGCCTGTTAAGCTTATTAAGCTTAAGATTAACTCATTAAGCTTAAGACACTTCAAACTCTGCAAATCAGTGAAGGCAAACAAGTCTGCAAACTCCGGGTCCTGCGCATCAGAAGTCAAGTTTCGCAAGTCGACTCTAATCAAGTCCTGCAAGTTCTGCAAGTCGGCTAAGTCCAGCAAGTCAACAACTCTGCAAGTCCGCTAAGTCTGCAACTCTGCAAGTCAGACTAAATCAGAACTGACTAACGCTTAAAACATATAGAAGACTTGTTCGTTTGCAAAAACTCAGAACTGGAAAGTTGTTCGCAGCAAGCTGTTTTACCTATCTGCAAGTTCGTTGAAGTACTTTCAGCAAACGGAGACAGAAATATTTCAGAATTTCTGAAAATTGAAGAAGAAAATACCCAAAAATACATAGCCTTGTAACCCCAAATTTGAGCTACGCTCATCCCGCTAACTGATTTTGAGTGAGAAAGGTTTGTTGAGTTTTACAGGATGACTACCCCACATATGGATGATCCTATGACTGAAGACGATCTACCCGAGCCTACCATGGAACAAAAGCTGGATCTTATCATGCTACAATTGGAAGAAGAGCGAAGAGCTAGGCAAGCCTTGCAAGCGCAATTGACAAAGCTACAAGGAGCGTCCACTGATAAAGAAGAACCTCAAGCTGAAGATCTGATTCGCCGTACCATCGACGCCACTCTTGAAGCACAAACCATTCGCAAGGAATCCAAGATAAGTAAACGAAGTTTCAAGTTTCGCACTTTCAATGGCATAAGAGAAGGAAAGACTGTTTTATCATTCATTAGCCAGTTTGATGACTATTTCCATGAGGAAATTTATCCTGAGAAAGATAAAATCAAGTGTGTTACTAATCATTTGATAGACAGAGCATCACTTTGGTGGACTGTAGTCCGTAAGAGCATAGAATGTCCTGCTACATGGAAAGATTTCAAGAAGAAGTTCATGCAAAATTTCCTACCACCGCAATTTCATGAGAAGGCTATCAAGCAATGGGATTTACTTCAACAACGCGATCGTGAGCCTATTCCACAGTATACAGAGCGTTTTTGGAATGCACTCCTACAGCTACACATGCTTGAAGACGTACCAGAGCGACACATAAGCGGAAGTATATGTCTGGACTTCTTGGACATTACTACGCTGAGGTGAATATGTTCAAGCCTGCTACCCTTGAAGATGCCATCTCCTTAGCCCACGACACTGAAGATAAGTTACGCGGAAGAGATCGACGACCACAGCCATTCCAAGCAAACGGTAATTATGGATCTAAACAATTCAATTCAAATTTCAGAAGGTTTAATCCAGGTCGTTTTTCATCACCATCTTTCCGCAAGAATTGGCCTAAACCACCTGCATTACCATCCACTGTCAATCCAAATCCTAAGCCTATCCAACAAGCAAATCCAAATATACCCAGACTCCCAGCCATTGCAAATAATGTGACCAAAGCCAAGCCCATCGTATGCTACAAGTGCCACCAGCCAGGGCATCTCGCAGCAAATTGTCATTCAAAGAAGCCATCAGCACATATCAACTACCTTGGAGCTATGGACGAAGACGAGCATGAGGATATGCCAGATTTCACTGAAGAAGAAGATGATCCTACTACTAATTCCGACACTTTACCAGGTATGCCTACTTTACATTCATTGTTGACTATGAAATGTATGGTGCATGGAAAAGAAAGAATTATATTGCATGATGACGGTAGTACGCATGACTTTATTTCAGCAAAATTGGTAAAGGAACTGAAATTGCATACTGTACCTACGCACTATCGCATAAAAGCTGCATTTTTAGGCACTAGGTACAATGGCACACAAGAAGTTCAAGATTTAGAAATTCAAATTGGTCCATATATTGAAAGAAGAAATTTCTTAGTTGTCCCATTACAGTCTAGCGACATTATTTTAGGAATGCCATGGAGACACCAACATAATCCCAATATAGATTATTCCACACACACAATGAATATTAATTTTCAAGGAAAATCTATTACATTATTTGGTATGCATGCATCTCATATTTTTCCACTGCTTTCGCATACTCAAGCAAAACGTGCACTACGCAAGAACACTAAATCATATCTCATTTGGGTGAATGAATTGCACGCAAAAGAAACTCATATGCACCCTAGGCATAAGGAATTTCTTGCATATTTTAAGGACTGTTTTGCAGAAGACCTACCACCAGGTTTACCTCCATCACGTCCAGAAGACCATAAAATTAATCTAATACCTGGCACACAACCACCTTGCAAAGCCCCATATAGGCACAATCAAATAGAGCAAAAAGAAATCCAGAGTCAAGTAGAAGAATTACTAAATAGACGTTTAATTCGATCTAGCAGTTCCCCATTCGGTGCACCTGTGCTCTTAGTCAAGAAAAAGAATAATACTTATCGGATGTGTATTGACTACCGAGCATTAAACAAGATCACTGTAAAGAATAGATATCCTATATCTAGAGTTGATGACCTTATGGACAAACTGCAAGGATCTTCTATATTTAGTAAAATTGACCTTAAATCTGGATATCATCAGGTGAGGTTAGATAGATCCGACATATTTAAGACTGCATTCAGGACACAGTTTGGCCATTACGAATTCTTAGTTATGCCATTCGGATTAACTAATGCACCTGCTACTTTCAGTAGGATGATGAACCGCATTTTTCTAAAATATCAATATTGTGTGATTGTTTTCTTTGATGATATTTTAGTGTTCAGTCAAAGTGAAAAAGAGCATTATGAGAATTTATCATTAGTTTTTCAATTACTGAAAGAAAATCAATTGTTTGCAAATCCTGACAAGAGTGAATTCTTTAAGACAGAAATAGAATATCTAGGTCATATTGTATCAAAAGAAGGAATAAAAGTTGATCCTAAGAAAATTGACGCAATATTGCATTGGCCTATTCCTAAAAATGTACATGAACTACGCTCATTCCTTGGTCTTGCTAGTTTCTATAGGAAGTTTGTACGTAATTTTTCATTACTTGCTTTACCATTGACCAAACTTCTTAAGAAAGGCATTGTTTTTTCAATGGACTGAAAACCAGCAGAAATCCTTTGACTTACTCAAACGTGCATTGACCAATGCCCCTGTCCTACAATTGCCTGACTTTAACAGACCATTCTTTTTAGTTGTGACCGATGCTAGCGGATCAGGAATAGGAGCCGTGCTTATGCAAGACAACCATCCAATAGCATATTCTAGTTCTAAGCTGAAACCCTCTGAGCTTAAATATTCCACTTATGACAAGGAACTCTTAGCAGTTGTACAAGCATTAAAACAATGGAAGCATTATTTAATGGGTTCAGAATTCATGATAAAGACCGACCAGCAAAGCATTAGACATCTTCTTAGCCAACCCCAAATTTCTGACCGTCATATCAAATGGGCTTCATTCATTCAAAGTTTCCATCCTATCATTCAATACCAACCTGGAAAAGAAAATGTAGTTGCTGATGCATTGAGTAGAAGACCTGCAATTCATAACATTTCTATCATATCTTTTGATTCTTTAATTGCTATGAAAGACACATATCACCAGGATATTACTTTTCATTCTGATTGGCAAAAATTAGTTCAAAATAATTTCATTCCTGTTGATTCATTGTCATATAATGATGGATTCATGTTCTTTGAAAAGAGACTGTGTGTTACTATTCCATTCCGATCTTTTGTTTTAAATGAAATTCATTGTCCCCCATATCAAGGTCATAGAGGTATCATTTCTACATTACGCATGTTAACTGAAGATTTTTATTGGCCGCATATGGATGCAGATGTGTCTAATTTTTTTTCTGAATGTCTGATTTGTCAAAGAATAAAAAGACATCATGGTAAACAGTACGGATTATTAATGCCTTTATCTATTCCATCTAAACCTTGGGAACATATATCTATGGATTTCATTACTGGCTTACCAAATACTAAATCTAACCATGACATGATTTGGACAATTGTAGATAGATTTAGTAAGCAAGCATATTTCATTGCATGTAAGAAAACTTTAACAGCATCACAAGCAGCACAGTTATTTTTGAAAACTGTTTTTACTAACCATGGATTGCCGAAAGTGATTATTTCAGATAGAGATTCTAGATTTTATAATAATTTCTGGATTACACTGTTTGCAAATCTAGGCACAAAGATTGATTTCTCATCTGCATTTCATCCAGAAACAAATGGACAAACAGAAGCCACAAATAGCACCATTCTAGATCTTTTACGTGCATACACTATCTCTAAACCTCAGACATGGGATACTCATTTGCATTTATTACAGTTTGCATATAACAATACACCGCACACATCTACAAAGAAAGCACATTTTGAAGTTATTTATGGATATAGATTATCTACACCTATTGCCTCTTTGTCTAATAGAATACAAAGTGCCGATGATATTGCTGTTATGCATAACACTATTTTTGATGAGGTCAAGGATATGATTGCTAAAGCCCAACAATCATATACCAAACAAGCCAACAAGAAAAGACAAGCCATGAATTTCAAAGTTGATGATTATGTTTGGCTTAGAATAGAAAAGCGTAGACTGCAAAGTGTAGATAGACATCCAGTTGTCAAATTAGCCCCTAGATTCTACAGACCATTTAGAATCATTCATAAGATTAATGACAATGCATTCAAGTTAGAACTGCCATCACATTGGAAAATTCATAATACATTTCATATTAGTTTATTGAGACCATTTAGAGGACAATTACCTATCCACCCTGTCTATGAAAACCCACCTTTACTAGAAGAAGAGACTGAAATACTTGAACCAGAAGCCATTATAGACACTGACTACATGACCATTAGAACTGGCCGAAGGTATTCTAGATATCTCGTGAAATTTAAGAACCATCCTGTAGAGGAAGCACAATGGATGCACGCTAGAGACCTAAATGCTTTCCCCACTCTGTTAGCTCCACATTGAGCTAATAGCAATTGAGGTCAATTGCTATCCCACCTCGGGGGTATGATGCCAGGAGGCATATTCCACGGTGGATTCCGTATGGTTTTACGGTGGATTCCGTAAACTTAGATGACCGGGGCTCATACGCAAAGAGGATTCTTTGTGCGAGAAGTTGATGGGGACGCCTGTCCTTTTCGGGCGTTTCATTAATTTAGTGTGTACATGGGTGATTCCATAGCGGGTGATTCCGCAAAATGCATATTAAATTAATAAACGTTTATGAGTTTAGAGTGCGCACTCGTAATAAATTAAGGTTAGGATTTATTTCTAACGAGTTGATTTATTTATGTAGCTGAAGACTACTAGGTATTCACTTTTGTCGGTTTAATTGTGTTATTTTACTAACGATTGTGAATGCTTCAGTTGATGTGTAGAGATAGCAGCAGTGGCGGAGGAAAGCATTGGAGTCTAGCAGGTTTTTTCGACCTTTGGACTATATTTTGATAGGCGTCACGCCTATATTTTGTTATGTCTATAGAGACATCGATTATTTATTATTATTTTGTATGCGCTTATGCGCCTGGATATATTATTTCTATTTGGATATTGAGATTGGGCGTGCCAGACACTATGGGCACCGTCCATTAGCTTTATTTTCTTATTTTTGGTAGAAAGCAAACTCAAAAGCTAAAAGCTTGTCATATTTTTGTAATTGGGCTATTTTTGAGCATAAAGATTGGAAATATACATTAAATACATGCTTTGTGAAGTGCTCACACAAGGCATGGGGGAGATTGAACCCAATTTGTCTCTTGTCTCATGTCGTGCTTGCTTTTACATGGGTTTTTGTGCTAAAAAGTAGAGTACTTTGTTCTTGGGGACCTTCCGGGATTCACCACGTGAGCTATCTACGACCGATCTGCACACCAAGTCTAGCATAAATGTGATATATCCATCCACACACAAACCTATAGATCATTTATCAAGTTACTCCTTGAAGCCACATAACCCCTCCTTGTAAGAAGATTTTCATCATAAAACCCCTCAACTCATTTGCACATTAGGTTATCTAACTCATCTCATATATCAAGTAGATAGTGTATATATTCCATAATAGCCTTGAAAATCGAAAAAGACAAGTAAGGAAGATGCTAGGTATTGACAACAACATAATAGGGCATCAACGTCTTAGTTCACAATATAAACACACTAGTTACCAATAAAATTTAGGTGCCAATGTTTTATGTTTACAAATATAAGTTGTATCCCTTTTATAATCCCACCTTTTTTCCATATCACTCCTACTGCATAATATGTTTTGTTTCCCATCATTGCATAAAAAATGCACACACTAATTTTCTCTTGTGTTATTTGGGAGTTGGTTTTATTGGTAACCGTATTCTTGAGATGCTCATCTTGAAGTACACAAGTAGTTGTCAAAACATCACTCCACATAGTATGATGCATCAACATCCAATATGTTGTATTGAGACGTCTATGAAGATGGTTTGGTGCTAGCGTTCCTTGTAATCTTCACAATTTTATTATTGATACCCATTGCATTATTCATGCACACATTCCATACAAAAGATGTGTTTCTAATAGATTAGGTTGTACCCTTGGTTAACTCTTATGGTAGTATGTTTTAAGATGCTCGTTCTAAAGTGCACATTTGGTTGTTAAAACATCACTTCATAGAGTATGATCATCAAAGAAACAATACATAATATTGACACCTCATTGGCAGATGGTTTGCTAATTGGATTACTTAAAGTATTCACATATATCGATATTGTGTCCTTTCTTAATACTTGTGGTGGTATATGTATTGTAAAGTGACAACCTCAACCACGTGCTAAGTAACAATATCTCTACAACCTATATAGATGATGATTAAATGGTACCCTAGTGGAGAGGAAGGAACAAGTAAATGTAATTAGAGATGTGGTAGGTACCATGAGAAGTACACACCAAGAGATTGAACATGACTAACTTGTTGGGCCCTTGCATGAGGTAATGGATCATGATCAATAGGAAAGTATTCTTAACATGTTCATCCCAAAGTGCACAATTGGTTGTTGAAACATTACTCCATAGAGTATAAGGCATGAGAAAACAATATTTAATACTTAAACATGAGTGGACGATGATTTGGTAGTTGGTCACTTGCAATAATCACGATCTCATTCTTGAAACCATCACGTCATACCCCATATAAGGAACAAAAATGATAAGTTTGGGCTACTTCAACTAAATTAGAATGTTCCCCTCATTAACTTTTGTGGTGGTATGTGTGTGATAAAGCAATGGCCTCAAGCACGTTCTAAGTTTGGAATATTTACAATTGCAAACAAATAGACCCATAAGTTTGGAATATTTACAATTGCACTTTGAAGAGTCTCTTCTGACATTAATTTTAGCACAAGCAGGATGATGCCCGTACTAACTCGGTGGGTTGAAGAAATGTGGCTTGTAAGAACCTTTTCGAAATACATGTAGAGTCCTTCGTCGTCTTGGAGTATTCCGATGTACTCTTGCCTCTGTTATGCCCTATCATAATAGAAGAGAAACGAAAATTGACACATTAGAATGGTAGGGATGTATCCAAAGTAAGACTCAGCAGTATGTAATATAGCGCACTACTACATAAGATAGGATACATGGTAACAACTGCAACTTTGCATATCGTATCTCGCATATTTTACTGCATTTTGAGTCCGGCCATCCTCTTCCATGGAATCCCCTGTAAAACGATAGCGTGTGTTGTGCTCGAGTGAAATTAATGAAAGCGTAACCGCGGTTACGTTGAGAGCTGCGCGCAGTACAAACATATGAGAGAATGAGAAGCTTGCTAAACAGGAAAGGATACACTTAATCCAATTAAAGTGCATTGCTATGTGGAAATGCAATGTATATACCTAAAGTCCATTGGAACATACACATAGTCGTAGGAGCAGATACTTCTCTCGCCGTCCCCTTCGCTAACCTTAGAGCAGTCTACGCATTCTGCCACATTTGGCATTTTGCGTTACTATTAGGTTGGTTATAATGCAGTTCACAAGTGTGAACGCAAGCACATAGCTTACAATGCAATAACCATTTTCTCATGCATGAAGCACTTGCACATTGAACCATTTTCTCATGTCATGGTTTTGATAGCTTACGTGAAATCACAGGGTATATTTCTTATCATCAGGGTAGTCCTTCCCACGTCTGTCATTGCTTCCTCCTTGTCGAAAGTATACGATCGAGATCGAGACTGCAACAGAAACAAGTTTGTGCGACTTATTACTAGCTAGCCAGTATTCCGCATATTAAATATAGGTCTGCAATGGCTCATCATCGTGAGTATAGATAAAGACTCAGCGATGCAAGTACCTGTGGTCTGAACCGACCGGACGAAGAGAATGGCATTTTGAACTCCTGAGCGTTTGCGTTCAAGGTGGAACATGAATGCCGCAGGGACGTGGATGTTCGAGCAGACGAAGAGAAGGGCAACGTCCTCCAGCTAGGATGTGGTTCAGGCATTATGAACTCCTGAGCGTTCGCGTTCAAGGTCGAAGGTGAATGCCTAATAGTTATATCTCCAGGTATAGACGTTGATGCTATACTAGGGATGCCCGCGCTGCTATGGTTGACGGCCGTCACGATTTCCTCTCGGGTATCTGCAACAGAAGAATCTTCCGAAGACGGCATAACTATGATGCTATGGTCGATGACGGCGGTCGCCTCCTGGTATCCAGAGGATGAGACAAAATGACGTTTTGTTTGGAGAGCTGCAGCCATAGCTAGAAATGCTTGCTCCTGCACACTAGAAACGGAAAGAATGTAACAAGTTAGACATAGACTTTTCTGCCGCCTCTAACAAGTTACATATAGAGCTTCCTGCCCGCCTCTAAGTCATCGACACGTACCTGCCAGAGACGTACTCGAGCTCTTTGCAAATACTAGCTACGGGCCGCCGAAGAACACCCCGCCTCTCGCGCATGACAACGAGCTTTATAGGGCACCGTCCACTATTCCATCTTGCCTCACAGATAGAAACCCTAATTTCTCCAAGGAATCACACTTTTGTGAGACTTGCAATTTTTATTCATGAACTGCAGCATAGGATTCTTCAAATGAGCATGCTTAGAGAAATGATCCATAAAAAATACCAAGGTTGGTGGTCCCTAGATTGAACAAAGGTTAGTCTAAATGTGACACGAATTTGAGCAAAGAGATGGTGGGAAACCTCTTTGCTAGATATTGTACTAGCATAAGTTATGTTCCAAAGAAATGTGTCCTTAACCATTCAATGCTAAAGAGTCATTCAAATAAAAAAATAAAGCTATGAAACGCTGAATAGAGTAAATGGAGAATTAATTTGTGATAGGCAACATCAAACTAATAGAGACAACCCACGTATTACACCGTGCTAGAGTACATATGGCCTATATTTTTACTAAATGCACTTTTTCCCTATCTAACCTTTGAGATTATCACATGTTGCATACATTACTATACAACAACGCATGTGTGATAGGAGAAGAAGACCACTGTGATTCTATATGTGCACCATGGTTGTACGTTGGGTTGTACTAGCATGCAAGCGATAATAGATTTCTCTCATGATATCTAAATACATATTTTTCTTATCCTCATCTCTCTCTCTATCTCTCTCTCTCTCTCTCTCTCTCTCTCTCTCAATTGATTTGCAAGTCTCTAGGCCTTCTTGCTTGATGGTCTACTCTCAAGGTATGTGCTTATCACACTCCATACTCACCAAATTTCTACATCTATTTCTTGTCCTCATCCCCCCCTTCAGCCGCTCTCTCAATTGATATGGAAGTCTTAAGGCTTTCTCCCTTGATTGTCTACTTTTGCTTACAAACACGACCATATTACACTCCATAGTCCACACCTACTTCCTTAACTTAGCACCACCTAAGAGTGGATTTTCAAGCTAAAATGTAATATTTTTGTTGTAAATATTTCCAACCCGTACGATACTCATGCAAGGGAATGCCGACATTGAATATTTGGACAGTGAAATTATACAATCTCCATTGGCATGAACAAGACCAAAGTCAATGAAACCCGCTTATGCTCATGTGAACCCCCTCTTGGAAAGAAATCAAGATGAAATTTTGATTTATGGCATTTCTTTTCTAATTATCCAGCCAACGATCGTGCTGGAGGAGAGAGAGGGAGGTGCTATGACTAAGCATCTAGCTGGAGCCATGGGGGGCTACTGCCCATGCAGTCAGGCACGTGGAGGGAGGTAGGTACCTCTCCCTCTTGCTATAAAAGCCATGGCTATGGGTTAATAGGCAGGGTGGGGTGGAGAGAGGGTAACGCTGCAACTAAGAAGGGGGAAAGGCTGCCGTGGGGAGCCGCGCCACTTTGTTGGCCGTGAAGGAGGAGGCGGGCATGAAGGAGGAGGCAGCCGTAGAAGAGGTGGGGGCTATGTGAGAGAAGGAGGCCGTGACAGACTATGGTGGCCATTGTGTTGAAGGGGAGGAAAAAAAGGCTACGTGACAGGCTGCTTGAGAGCGCCGTGTGGAGGAAGGAAGAGAGAGTTGCGCTGCACTGCCACAGCTGCCACTAAGTCCAGAACGCCGTCGCCTGCTGTCGTGAAGCATGACCGCCATCAAAGCTCCCATCCTCTATCTCCACGCCACATAGCTCCCTGAAGCTTCTTAGAAGCTTCTCTAGGAAGCTTCTAAGGGGGCTTCTTTAAGCCCCCTTCCTATTGGGATCAACCATAAGCCCATTTTACCATGGGTTTTTAAAGCCCCTTCCCGTGGATTCCCCATAAAGCCCATATTATCCCCGGTTTTTTTTTTAAGTCCCTTCCTATCGGATCTCCATAAGACCATTGTACCCTAGGATTTCAGTCCCCTTCCCATAGCATCCACCACAAGCAAATCTTTACCCCCGATTTTAAAGCCTTTTCCATTAGTTTCTCAATAAGCCCATCCCTCCCGGCTTTGAAGAAAACGAAGCTACTAAAGCCCTAGCCCCAGTTCTTGTAAGAAGAAGAGGGGTTTCTCTAAACCCTTCCCACTCGATTTCCCCCATAAACCCATCTCTAAATTTTCCCCCCACACTCCCTCTCCAAAAAGATATTTATCCCTGGAACCTCTATGAAAGCAAGGAGAAGTTCGTAAGTCCCCATTTCCGCAAAGCCCATAAAACCATTCCTAGCTGGAATTTCAAGGAGAAGAATCTCTCAATCCTCTGTTTCCGCAAGGATTTCGCAAGAACCCTCTCACGAATCCCTCTTTTCCGAAAGAAAGAAGGCCCAAGCTCTAAACCCTAAGGCCTTCCAAATCCGAATTCCACAAGTCAAGGAGCTATACCTCAAAGGGATTTACGCGTACAAGGGAGAAGGCCAAAAATCATAAGACTGCGAGCCAAGGCAAGAAGTTCGAATCCCCGAAGGCAAACCAGAGGTCGAATTCACGATGGCCCCTAAAGAAGTACAAGGTGCAACCGCAGGAGGATCATCTCCGAATATTCATGTGGATATTTCACCGAACCCACAAGTCCAGGTTTTCTTCCTATTTTTGATTCACGTCACAGTATTGCAATTATGCATGGTTAATTTATGGAACTAGGATGCACTTTTGCGATTGAAATACTTTGGCTATTTTAAAGGAAGTAACACATGATCGAAGATCGGTCATTTGTATGTTTCAATGGAATGAATGAAAGATGTTTATGCATTTTTAACAAGTTGCTTCAGTGCATTGCGAAGTATCGAATCTAGAACAACTAATGACTATCATTACAAAGTCGAGATTGCGTAATGCTCAATCAGTGGGTACGAATATTTCATTCAAAAATGAAGTTAGGGAAAGGCTACATGTTTTGTTTAACATAAAAACCTAAAAGCTTAGTAGCATGAGTCGTGAATGCATGCCCTAGTAAGACCAATGGAAGTTATGCGAATTTTAACATGTGCTTGGTCTTAACAAGAAAAATTAGGGATTGCGAATCTAGAGGAAATGAATCGCGTGCTTACATGAATTATGACGTAATGCAACTAGTTTTTCCCTCTTTGATCAAGACAATATCTTTAGGAATGGCTCATCCTTGTCGTAAGATAAGTAAATGGATTTACCCAAAACACCTAAACCGCAAAGGACTCATTTAGGATGGTTAAATCGATACAATATACTCCAAGTGCTAGCTAGGGTTTAGCACATTAACGACTTGACCTAGTTTCACGAACCTGTTACCAAGACGAACCCTTAAACCAAAGGTCCTACCCACATTCACAGAATGTAGGGTACAATTGGACGCTCATGCATGAAACGATCTAAGGTTTCTACCCTAAGGATCACTCGTTCAAATGATGAAACTCGGATTGAGTTGGAATTCCTAGGACCGAACGCTCTTGGCCTAGTGTAATTAGGATTGGGTTGGGTAAGAAGAAACCCTAAACCCTGCTTCTCGTCTGGAGATAATTCCGTGACCAGAAAACGCCATTCAATGGGTGAAATGATCCCATGGAATAGATGCGACACTTGTGCAAAAAGTTGCAACGTCACATAGACTTGTGATTTGTTCAAAAGAGAGTTTTTCCCTTTCTTGAAATGGGGTTGGCAAGTTCTTGCGCAAGTTTAACTTGCAAGAGGATGAGTAATCATCCTGTTATATCACCTTTCTTGGGGAATAATTGCGAAGTAAAGGGAAGTTAGGTATTTGCTTGGAAGCAAATGATCAATCAATAAATTGGAGCGACATGGTCGCCAGGATTTACTGTTAATAAAACCTAAGGTATCGGTTAAGTTGGGTTAACAGGGTATGGCCCTAACCCAATGACAATAGGGTGAACAAACAAACCCTTGGGGATCTTGCCAAGTCGCAATTGATCCCGGATGGAATGCTGGATGCATTCGGAGAGAAGGATTCACTCCTTAGAAATTGGCCAAATAAACAACAACTTGAATTGATTGTGCTTGTAACAGTTTAGAAAGCACTGTTTGCATTGTTTACTCAAGGAACTAAGGATGAAAAGATATCTAAAGCTTCAGGTTGAAGGCCTGAAGGAAGAGGCATCTTCAGTTACCCTCGACTGCCTGCCTGACCCTAACCAAGGGGGTTGTTGACCGCGCCGGGAACATGGACCAAACGCGCCGCGAGAGGTCTTTCCGTTGAGCTCTACTTGGAGCAAGAGGACGCTTGGGTGCCAGGGGGGGCTCTGGCCGTAAATCCCTCGCCTTTCGGGTCCTGCACAAGAGGCTAATGTGACTCGGGATTGGATCTCGAGGCCCGCATACTAGTCTACGGGCGGAAGCTTGGAATAGTGATCCGTAGCGGATTACTGGATAGCCTTCGGGCGGATTATGGACTAGCCTATGGGCGGAGCTCCTTGTATTTCAAAGATAAAATGATGAAATAAAAATAAAGAATTTGTCTGATATTGTTTTTCTATGTCACGTGATAAGATTACGTGAAGGAACCAGTGTTTAACAAGGGTAATTAAAGAAGCTGATTGTTATATGTCAAATTAATGTGTTAGATAATTACATAACTAAAACAAACCGAGGAAAGTGCGGAGGATGGGCCATGGGTCCGTCCTACGGTTGGGTGGTCCCGATTAGCTGGGAACTTTTCTCAAAAATCTCGAAGAACAGAGGGATGATCATCATCATCAAAACGAATAACGAGAGTGATGACCTAGAGTTACGTCGTACCCAATTTACGTTGTTTTAGGGGAACGGAATGGGACTATGCCTTATGGCAGAGAGGTTGAGCCTTGCATCCCCCTCGTTTCCCATTCTCCTTGAACCAAGAGCAGCGTGAATCCGCTTCGGACCTGGCATTTCTGCGTAAAGTAGTTCACTTGGTCTGACGCTAGTTGCTGTTAGCTAATGACCAAATCAGGAAAACCCTAATTCAGGTCGATCCTAAGTGGGAAGGGCCAAGATACTTCCGCTACGTGGCAGACACGGGAAGACCTAGATCGCAAATCCCGTAACATTCCATGGGAATGCCGGGCGGAGCTTTCTAGACATCCTTTTCGATGGACTGCTAAGACGTGTCCAGGGTGATTCTAGGGGATACGTTATAGTTGGTATCAGAGCCAACCAACAAAAGACTGGTTTTTAAGAAATTTGAATAAGAAGAAGTAAAAGAAAATGTTACTGTCCCAAAGATTTCCTTACTTTCAATGCTGTCTTGCAGAATTATGAAGCATGGAACAGGTTCTTAGTGTTCCGAGTCATGTTTCTGACCGCGATGCATTCCACAGATTATCGACAAAGGCTTGAGATGATGAACATCCTAGACCGCATTTACAATCCATCGCATGTGTACGTGGAACGGAGATGGATGGGTGTTTTCGGGATCTATTACATAACTGCCTATCGACTTGCGTACCTTCAAATTAACTTGAAGAGAATCAAGTGGATGGAGGATTTGAAGATCGTGAAGATGTTCGTCTTTTTTTAGGCTCACGCAAACGCGACCCTACAGGTCGGAGGTCGAAGGGTTAACCAGAATAAGTATGTGTACGGGGAAGTGATTCAAAGAATCCTTGCCGACCGAATCAAGGTTTTGGGACGTCATGAGAAGAATGGATATCAAAGAAAAAGATACCCTAATCTTCCAATGAACTATCGATTCCTAAAAATTGATGACCCCAATCCGTACTATTACTCAGTTCCTGTAGCTGAATGCAACAACATCTTATTCTCCTCGAATTAATGTATCAACTTGTTCCATCACCCCAAGAAATAATTGTACCTCGAAAGGGCTATGCTGATATGAATGGAATAAAACTTTTTTTTTCAACGATTGACTTGACTGTGAATATTGATAAAGAAGTAAAGTGATTTGGTCACTTGGCTGAAGGAATACGTGGATGTAGTTCCTGAAAAGGTTAATAGAACTCCCGCTTCAAAGAGAAGTAGATCATAAGATCAAGCTAGTAATAGGAGCTGCGCCAATTGCGAGGAGACCCTATAGAATGTCTATACCGAAAGCAATTGAGCTGAAAGGAACAACTCAAGCAACTGCTAGATCAAGGCTACATCCGTCCTAGCAGTTTACCATGGGAAGCAATAGTATTGTTCTAGAGAAAGAAAGATGGAACACTTCGACTATGTATTGATTACAAAGGGTTGAATCAATCAACAGTCAAGAACAAATATCATATTCCTAGAATAGATGAGCTTCTTGATAGTCTTTAGGGTGCCAAGATCTTCTCCAAGATTATCTTAGGTCTGGTTACTATCAGATAAGAATCAAGGAAGAAGATATCCCAAAGACGACCTTCAACACTAGATATGGACACTTTGAGTTCTAGTTATGTCATTAGGGCTTACGAATGCGCCGGCCACCTTCAATAGGTTAATGCAGGATATCTTTAGACCATATCTTGATGATTTCGTGCTCGTCTTCTTTAATGACACTCTAGTCTATTCCAAACAGGAAGGAGATCATGAACCCCAACTTCGGATTTTCCTTGAGACAAGGAGGTCACACAAGATGTATGCTAAGATGATGAAATATGCATTCCTCAAACATCAGATTGGTTATTTGGGGTTCATCATATCGGTAGAAGGAATCTCAGTGGAGCCGGCCTAAGTCAGAAATGTTCTAGGATTGCCAAATACCAACAACTATCAAAGAAATACGCAGCTTTCTTGGATTGACAAGATGGTATAGGGTCTTCATTAAAAACTATGCTTTGATTGCAGCACCTTTGACAGACTTACTGAAAAAGCAAACGTCCATTGCATGGTCAACTACCAAACAAACTAGCTTTGATAGACTGAAGCAAAGTTTGGTATCAACACTGATCCTAAAACTTCTAGACCACAATAAGGATCTCGAGATAGTAACTGATGCTAGCATTCTTGCCTTGGGGTGTGTACTTATGCAGGAAGGTCATCCAGTAGCATACTCTTCAAGAAAATTGAAGAATCATGGAAATAATTATGCCACGTATGATCTGGAATTACTAACTGTCATCCATGCTCTAAAGCTTTGGAGACACTACCTGTTGGGTAACAAGTTTACACTAGTGACTGACCATAAGAGTCTCAAATGGATTTTTTAACCCAGAACGAGCTCAACTTGAGGCAAACGTCAGTGGATGGAAGTATCGAATGAATATGATTTTGAAATCAAGTACCAACCAGGGAAGGAGAATGTAGTTGTCGATGCACTCAGTCGCAAGGCATTCCTAAATTCTCTAATCTTGTAGAATCCATCAATAGCTAGATCTCTAGCCACAAAGGTGTCCATGCCGAACAACCCAATACTTGAACTAGCTAGAGAGGAAGGATGCCATGATCTAGCCTATCAAAAGATGCTAAGGGAGATCTGTATAAAGGACCATGAATAAAAGCTATAGGCTCAGTATCATGAATTCTCTGTCAATAGTGGACTTGTCTACTATAGAATGAGAGCATGTATACCGGCAAGCCAGTCACTTAAGCAGAAGATATTGTACGACGCTCATGATTGCCCTTTCTCAGGACATCCTGGCTATGCGAAGACTCTCAACGCAGTTAGGAAAAGCTATTATTGGGAGAGTTGGAAAGGTGGCATTTTCAAATATGTCACTGAGTGTTTGTCTTGTCAAAGTATTAAAAATCGAACATATCAAGATGCCAAGGAAGTTGCAACCACTCGACATTCCCCAAATGAAATAGAAATTCATCAGTATGGACTTTGTTGTTGGCCTACCCCAAGTTCAGGGAGGATACCACTCCATCATGGTTGTGGTTGACATACTGACTAAGGTTGCAAAGACAAACTATAAAGCCTCAGACATTGCAAGGTTGTTTATCAAGGAGATATTTAAGCTACATGGGCTACCTAGAAGAGTCATTAGTGGTCGTGACTCTCTCTTCACATCACACTTCTGGAGAGCCATCTTTGAAGCCATTGGGACTCAACTCAGTTCTAGCACAGCTTACCACCCCAAACTAATGGCCAGACAGAGCAAGTCAATCAAGTCATGGAGGATATGCTAAGGGCACACTGCTGTCGTGAGCCAAAAAGGTGGATTCAGTACTTGCCTTTAGTTGAATTTTCCTACAATGCTTTTTACCAACAAAGCATTCAAATGACCCATTTTCAAGCATTGTATGGTCATAACCGTTGAAGTCCCCTAAACTTCTCAGATCCAACCTTGAGGGTTTAAGCTTCAAGGCAGATGTTGGAAGAGATGGATGACCAAGTAAAAGCAATAAGATAGGACATCCAAGCCGCCAAGGATAGACAAAAGGCATACGTAGGTTTGAAGCTTCAAGATAGAATCTTCGAGAAAGGAGACATGGTCTTCATTCACGTATGCCGAAAGGAGATTTCAAGAAGTTACGTCCAAGGTATTGTGGACCATACAAGATCCTTAAGTGCCTAGGACCTAATGCTTATAGACTGCAACTCCTTGAAAACCTGAAGGTTCATAATGTATTCCATATCAGCCTATTGAAGAAGTATGTACCTAATCCTAGCCATGTACTTGATGACCAACAAATGGTAATGCCTAGCCAAGGAGTCCTTGAGCTACAGTCTGACATGATCTTAGATGTTAGGGAGAGACAACTGAGATCGAGAACCTTGAAGGAATGCCTCGTCCAGTGGAAAGATTATCCCGAGGAGGATGCCACTTGGGTGGATGAAAACACTTTCAACCATCAATATCCCCCAATTTATCTCGAGATGAGGACATCTCGATTCCTCTAAGGGGGAGAGAATGTAATATTTCCGTTGTAAATATTTCCAACCCGTACGATACTCATGCAAGGGAATGCCGGCATTGAATATTTGGACAGTGAAATTATACAATCTCCATTGGCATGAACAAGACCAAAGTCAATGAAACCCGCTTATGCTCGTGTGAACCACCTCTTGGAAAGAAATCAAGATGAAATTTTGATTTATGGCATTTTTTTTCTAATTATCCAGCCAACGATCGTGTTGGAGGAGAGAGAGGGAGGTGCTATGACTAAGCATCTAGCTGGAGCCATGGGGGGCTACTGCCCATGCAGTCAGGCACGTGGAGGGAGGTAGGTACCTCTCCCTCTTGCTATAAAAGCCATAGCTATGGGTTAACAGGCAGGGCGGGGTGGAGAGAGGGTAACGCTGCAACTAAGAAGGGGGAAAGGTTGCCGTGGGGAGCCGCGCCACTCTGCTGGCCGTGAAGGAGGAGGGGGCCATGAAGGAGGAGGCGACCGTAGAAGAGGTGGAGGCTATGTGAGAGAAGGAGGCCGTGACAGACTATGGTGGCCATTGTGTTGAAGGGGAGGAAAAAAAGTCTGTACGATAGGCTGTTTGAGAGCGCCGTGTGGAGGAAGGAAGAGAGAGCTGCGCTGCACTGCCACAACTGCCGCTGAGTCCAGAACGCCGTCGCTTGCTGTCGTGAAGCATGACCACCATCAAAGCTCCCATCCTCTATCTCCATGCCACGTAGCTCCCTGAAGCTTCTTAGAAGCTGCTCTAGGAAGCTTCTAAGGGGGCTTCTTTAAGCCCCCTTCCTATTGGGATCAACCACAAGCCCATTTTACCCTGGGTTTTTAAAGCCCCTTCCCGTGGATTCCCCATAAAGCCCATATTATCCCCGGTTTTTTTTTTAAGTCCCTTCCTATCGGATCTCCATAAGACCATTGTACCCCAAGATTTAAGTCCCCTTCCCATAGCATCCACCACAAGCAAATCTTTACCCCCGATTTTAAAGCCCTTTCCATTAGTTTCTCAATAAGCCCATCCCTCCCGGCTTTGAAGCAAAGGAAGCTACTAAAGCCCTAGCCCCGGTTCTTGTAAGAAGAAGAGGGGTTTCTATAAACCCTTCCCACTCCATTTCCCCCATAAACCCATCTCTAAATTTTCCCCCCACACTCCCTCTCCACAAAGATCTTTATCCCCGGAACTTCTATCAAAGCAAGGAGAAGTTCGTAAGTCCCCATTTTCGCAAAGCCCATAAAACCATTCCTAGCCGGAATTTCAAGGAGAAGAATCTCTCAAGCCTCTGTTTCCGCAAGGCTTTCGCAAGAACCCTCTCACGAATCCCTCTTTTCCGAAAGAAAGAAGGCCCAAGCTCTGAACCCTAAGGCCTTCCAAATCCGAATTCCACAAGTCAAGGAGCCATACCTCAAAGGGATTTGCACGTACAAGGGAGAAGGCCAAAAATCATAAGACTGCGAGCCAAGGCAAGAAGTTCGAATCCCCAAAGGCAAACCAGAGGTCGAATTCATGATGGCCCCTAAAGAAGTACAAGGTGCAACCGCATGAGGATCATCTCCAAATATTCATGTGGATATTTCACCGAACCCACAAGTCCAGGTTTTCTTCCTATTTTTGATTCACGTCAAAGTATTGCAATTATGCATGGTTAATTTATGGAACTAGGATGCACTTTTGCGATTGAAATACTTTGGCTATTTTAAAGGAAGTAACACATGATCGAAGATCGGTCATTTGTATGTTTCAATGGAATGAATGAAAGACGTCTATGCATTTTTAACAAGTTGCTTCAGTGCATTGCGAAGTATCGAATCTAGAACAACTAATGACTATCATTACAAAGTCGAGATTGCGTAATGCTCAATCAGCGCGTACGAATATTTCATTCAAAAATGAAGTTAGGGAAAGGCTGCATGGTTTGTTTAACATAAAAACCTAAAAGCTTAGTAGCATGAGTCGTGAATGCATGCCCTAGTAAGACCAATGGAAGTTATGCGAATTTTAACATGTGCTTGGTCTTAACAAGAAAAATTAGGGATTGTGAATCTAGAGGAAATGAATCGCGTGCTTACATGGATTATGATGTAATGCAACTAGTTTTTCCCTCTTTGATCAAGACAATATCTTTAGGAATGGCTTGTCCTTGTCGTAAGACAAGTAAATGGGTTTACCCAAAACACCTAAACCGCAAAGGACTCATTTAGGATGGTTAAATCGATACAATATACTCCAAGTGCTAGCAAGGGTTTAGCACATTAAGGAATTGACCTAGTTTCACGCACCTGTTACCAAGACAAACCCTTAAACCAAAGGTCCTACCCACATTCACGGAATGTAGGGTACAATTGGACGCTCATGCATTAAACGATCTAAGGTTTCTACCCTAAGGATCACTCGTTCAAATGATGAAACTCGGATTGAGTTGGAATTACTAGGACCGAACGATGTTGGCCTAGTGTAATTAGGATTGGGTTGTGTAAGAAGACACCCTAAACCCTGCTTCTCATCTGGAGATAATTCCGTGACCAGAAAACGCCATTCAATGGGTGAAATGATCCCATGGAATAGATGCGACACTTGTGCAAAAAGTTGCAACGTCGTATAAACTTGTGATTTGTTCAGAAGAGAGTTTTGCCATTTCTTGAAATGGGGTTGGCAAGTTCTTGCGCAAGTTTAACTTGTAAGAGGATGAATAATCATCCTGTTACATCACCTTTCTTGGGGAATAATTGCCAAGTAAAGGGAAGTTAGGTATTTGCTTGGAAGCAAATGATTAATCAATAAATTGGAGCGACATGGTCGCCAGGATTTACTGTTAATAAAACCTAAGGTATTGGTTAAGTTGGGTTAACAGGGTATGGCCCTAACCCAATGACAATAGGGTGAACAAACAAACCCTTGGGGATCTTGCCAAGTCGCAATTGATCCTGGATCGAATGCTGGATGCATTTGGAGAGAAGGATTCACTCCTTAGAAATTGGCCAAATAAATGACCATTGGAATTTATTGTGCTTGTAACAATTTAGAAAGCACAGTTTACATTGTTTGCTCAAGGAACTAAGGATGAAAAGATATCTAAAGCTTCAGGTTGAAGGCCTTAAGGGAGAGGCATCTTCAGTTACCCTCGACTGCCTGCCTCGCCCTAACCAAGGGGGTTGTTGACCGCGCCGGGAACGTGGACCGAACCCGCCGCGAGAGGTCTTTCCGTTGAGCTCTACTTGGAGCAGGAGGACGCTTGGGTGCTAGGGGGGCTCTGGCCGTAAATCCCTCGCCTTCCGGGTCCTGCACAAGAGGCTAACGTGACTCAGGATTGGATCTCGAGGCCCGCATACTAGTCTACGGGCAAAAGATTGGAATAGTGATCCCTAGCGGATTACTGGATAGCCTTCGGGCGGATTATGGACTAGCCTATGGGCGGAACTCCTTGTATTTCAAAGATAAAATGATGAAATGAAAATAAAGAATTTGTCTAATATTGTTTTTCTATGTCACGTGATAAGATTACGTGAAGGAACCAGTGTTTAACAGGGGTAATTAAAGAAGTTGATTGTTATATGTCAAATTAATGTGTTAGATAATTACATAACCAAAACAAACCGAGGAAAGTGCGGAGGATGGGCCATCGGTCCGTCCTACGGTTGGGTGGTCCCGGTTAGCCGGGAACTTTTCTCAAAAATCTCGAAGAACAAAGGGATGATCATCGTCATCAAAACGAATAACGAGAGTGATGACCTAGAGTTACGTCTTACCTGATTTACACTGTTTTAGGGGAACGGAATGGGATTATGCCTTATGGCAGAGAGGTTGAGCCTTGCATCCCCCTCGTTTCCCATTCTCCTTGAACCAAGAGCAGCGTGAATCCGCTTCGGACCCGGCATTTCTGCGTAAAGTAGTTCGCTCGGTCTGACACTAGTTGCTGTTAGCTAGTGACCAAATCAGGAAAACCCTAATTCAGGTCGATCCTAAGTGGGAACGGCCAGGATACTTCCGCTACGTGGCAGACACGGGAAGACCTAGATCGCAAATCCCGTAACATTCCATGGGAATGCCGGGTGGAGCTTTCTAGACATCCTTTCCGATGGACTGCTAAGACGTGTCCTGGGTGATTCTAGGGGATACGTTACATAAAACTTAAGTGCAAAAGGACCATGAGAGCAAAAAAAAGAGGCAATTTCAGTGCAAAATGAAACTATTAGAAATTAAAGAGGTAGAGTTTTTCTACATGCATTTCAATATCGGGAATCCAATGCAAGTGTCCATTCATTGATCAGAGTTCGTATGATCCTCCATTCAATAGTTGCAAGATTTGGCATTACGAAGCAAGTACTCGATCCGAAAGCCAAAAAGCATGTCACAAAGCCCAAAGCTAATAGATTTTGATGCTGGAAAGCTATCCATCTAATCAAATCATGATTCAAAGATCGTTTGCCTCTTGGTCTAGGATGGAACCACCTTTGAGCAAGTGTGAATATCAAAATTTGAACCACATAGTTTGGGAGTTATATATTAATCATGGTTAAGAGGCCAAACTTCACAAATTTCTCATGAGATTAGGGATGCATTGTTTTTAGTTCCTCTTTCACCCATTTAAAAAATGCTATTTTTACACTTGTCATGATTCTTTCCACCCTATTGGGCCTAAGATCCACCCTTTTTTCACTCTCCATCACTTTAATTCTCATGCAAAATGATGTAGTAATTAGCAAGATCCAATTTTTGTGTTTTCTCTCTCATGGTTTTCTCTCTTCTTTGTTCCTTGTTTATGTGGTTGCATATCACAAAGAGAGAGGGAGGGCTAATTTGATGAATCAATGATGGATGATGGTTCGAAAGTGTAATGGTAAGTAGATTGGGTAATTTTCATGCATCAACTGTTGGAAAATTACATGAGTGGGGCACCTCCATTTTCTAAAAATACAAGATGTGCATATGTGAATTTTCAAGGAAGCAATCTTTATTTAGTTTTTATGATAAATCGTTAGTGCATATGAAGAGATAATTACAAAGGATTGAAATATGTAAACTAATATTTTGAATTTTAGAAATTAATTTTCTTATACATTAAAAACAATGAAATCACAAAACTTGAAAAACGGTCTTTCATGGAAACATAGGGTTGTTCTTGGGTTTTGTGGATCAAATTATGTTCATAAGGCATGAAAATGAGTACGTTGATGGATTAGACATCACACAAGTCGTAAAAATCTAAAACTAGAAAAAATACATAATTTATGTTGAAATAAATAGTCATTTATTTGACATCTTATGCGTCGCATATGTGATAGCGAGCATCACTTAAGTGACTAAAAAAAGGTGTCCCTTAAGCAATGTTAGAATGTTTTTTTCTTAATTTGCACAACACTCCTCACTCCCTCTCGCTCACACATATACTTGCACTCGCTCTCACACTCACACACACATATTTGGTCTCTCTTTCTCTTATATACACATACACTTGCTCTCTCTCTCTCTCTCTCTCTCTCTCTCTCTCAATCACATACATACTTACTCTCTTCCCCTTACACACACATGCACTTATTCTCTCACTCTCTCTCTCCCTCACTTACACACACATATATGCTCTCTCTCTCTCTCTCTCTCTCTCTCTCTCTCTCTCTCTCTCTCTCTCTCTCTCTCTCTCTCTCTCTCGTGCATGTAACATGTCTACTAGAATCATCTAGGACACGTCTTAGCAGTCCATTGGAAAGGATGTCTAGAAAGCTCTGCTCGGCATTCCCATGGAATGTTACGGGACTTGCGATCTAGGTCTTCCCGCGTCTGCCACGTAGCGAAAGAATCCTGGTCGTTCCCACTTAGGATCGACCTGAATTAGGGTTTTCCTGATTTGGTCATTAGCTAACAGCAACTAGCGTCAGACCCGAGCGAACTACTTTACGCAAAAATGCCAGGTCCGAAGCAGATTCACGCTACACTTGGTTCAAGGAGAATGGGAAACGAGAGGGATGCAAGGCTCAACCTTTTTGCCATAAGGCATAGTCCCATTCCATTCCCCTAAAAAAGCGTAGATCGGGTAAGACGTAACTCTAGGTCATCGATCTCATTATTCGTTTTGATGATGATGATCATCCTGCTGTTCTTCGAGATTTTTGAGAAAAGTTCGCGGCTAACCCAGATCACCCAACCGTAGGACGGACCCATGGTCCATCCTCCACACTTTCCTCCATTTGTTTTAGTTATTTAATTATCTAACACATTAATTTGACATATAACAATCAACTTCTTTAATTAATCATATTAAGCACTGGTTCCTTCACGTAATCTTATCACGTGACATAGAAAAACAATATCAAACCAATTCTTTATTATCATTTCATCATTTTATCTTTGATATACAAGGAGTTCCGCCCGTAGGCTTGTCCATAATCTGCTCGAAGGTTATCCAGTAATCCGCCAGGGATCACTATTCCAAGCTTTCGCCCGTAGACTAGTATGCGGGCCTCGAGATCCAATCCCGAGTCACGTTAGCCTCTTGTGTAGGACCCGGAAGGCGAGGGATTTATGGACAGAGCCCCCCTGGCACCCAAGTGTCCTCCTGCTCCAAGTAGAGCTCAACGGAAAGACCTCTCACGGCGGGTTCGGTCCACGTTCCCGGCGCGGTCAACAACCCCCTTGGTTAGGGTTAGGTAGGCAGTCGAGGGTAACTGAAGCTGCCTCTCCCTTCAGGCCTTCAACCTGAAGCTTTAGATATCTTTTCATCCTTTAGTTCCTTGAGGAAACAATGCAAACAGTGCTTTCTAAACTATTACAAGCACAATCAATTCCAGTGGTCGTTTATTTGGCCAATTTCTAAGGAGTGAATCCTTCTCTCCGAATGCATCGAGCATTCGATCCGGGATCAATTGCAACTTGCCAAGATCCCCAAGGGTTTGTTTGTTCACCCTATTGTCCTTGGGTTAGGGCCATACCCTGTTAACCCAACTTAACCAATACCTTAGGTTTTATTAACAGTAAATCCTGGCGACCATGTCGCTCCAATTTATTGATTGATCATTTGCTTCCAAGCAAATACCTAACTTCCCTTTACTTGGCAATTATTCCCCAAGAAAGGTGATGTAACAGGATGATTACTCATCCTCTTGCAAGTTAAACTTGCGCAAGAACTTGCCAACCTCATTTCAAGAAATGGAAAAACTCTCTTGTGAACAAATCACAAGTCTATGCGACGTTGCAACTTATTGCACAAGTGTCACATCTATTCCATGGGATCATTTCACCCATTGAATGGCGTTTTCTAGTCACGGAACTATCTCCAGACGAGAAGCACGGTTTAGGGTGTCTTCTTACCCAACCCATTCCTAATTACACTAGGCCGACAACGTTCGGTCCTAGGAATTCCAACTCAATCCGAGTTTCATCATTTGAACGAGTGATCCTTAGGGTAGAAACCTTAGATCGTTATATGCATGAGCGTCCAATTGTCCCTACATTCCTTGAATGTGGGTAGGACCCTTGGTTTAAGGGTTCGTCTTGGTAACAGGTGCGTGAAACTAGGTCAAGTCCTTAATGTGCTAAACCCTAGCTCGCACTTGGAGTATATTGTATCGATTTAACCATCCTAAATGAGTCCTTTGCGGTTTAGGTATTTTGGGTAAACCAATTTACTTGTCTTACGACAAGGACGAGCCATTCCTAAAGATATTGTCTTGATCTAAGAGGGGAAAAACTAGTTGCATTACGTCATAACTCACGTAAGCAGGCGATTCATTTCCTCTAGATTCGCAATCCCTAACTACTCTTGTTAAGACCAAGCACCTGCTAAAATTCACATAACTTCCATTGATCCTACTAGGACCTGGATTCACAATTCATGCTACTAAGCTTTTAGGGTTTTATGTTAAAGTGAACCGTGCAGCCTTTCCCTAACTACATTTCTGAAAGAAATATTCGTACACTGAATGAGCATTACGCAACCTTTCCTGACTACTACGCAGTTAACTGAGATTTATGCCAATTGAAGTTAGAGTTAACCTACTTCATGCAACCTTTGGAATCATTTCCATGCCTTGCAATTTCTTATGGTTGATAACGAGTTTTTAATGAATCATTATGAAGAAGATTTGTCTAAAAATGCGACATGCGATTAATCTTTCCATGCCTAGTCAAAGGTGCACTTTAATAATCTCAACCTTATAATGATAGGCAATAGGTGTTCTAGGCCGTCACTTTGACATGCACGACAAGGCAACATACTATTAAGGGCATCAAATGGATAGACAATTTCTTTATATGGGAAAATACCAATGACACAATTTCATGTCATGAAATGATTCTAATCATTGTTCAAATAGTCGATTTATTTCCAGTTGTATTTAACTTGACTAGGTGATTTTAAGCATACATAGGTGCTTCCTAATCCATGAAGTTATCATGATTAATGCAATGCTTTTGCGTGGAATCAAAATTGGTAAAAACGTGGACTTGGGGGCTCGGGGAGATATCCACATGAATATTTAGGAGAAGAACCTTTTGTGGTTGCACCTTGTGACTTTTTTTAGGGCCAATCGTGAATTCAATCTTCGGTTAGCCTTCATGGATTTCGAACTTCTTGCCTTGACTTGCAGTCTTATGATCTTGGCCCGTCTCCCTCTTACGCGAAAATCCGCTTTGAAGTACAGATCCTTGAAGAAGTACTAGCTTGCAAGATTTGGCTTACGGAAGGCCTTGCGGGGTTGGAACTTGCTTTGTGGAAATGGAGCTCCTACAAAGTTCTTGGAAATGGGGATTTTATGAATGGAGTTTCAAAAATTGAGGCCTTACGAGGGTGTTCGTGGAAAGTGCTCTTGCGAATCGGCCTTGCAAGAATGGAAGCTTTAAGAGTATCTTCTTCTTCTTTTAAAATCCCGGGGCTAGGAATGGACTTATGGGGGCCTTGCGGGAATGGGGGTTAAGGAAGCCCCCTTAGAAAGGGCTTATAAAAGTCCATAGTAAGTCTTTAAAAGAACTTGTGTGGGGGAAAAATCCACGGGAATGGGATTGTGGAAATGCTAAGGGAAGGGTTTTTGAAAACCCCAGCTATTGTGTCCAAGGGGAAAAAAAAAGCTTAAAACCTAGGGTAATAGAAACCCACCTGAGAGGGAAATAGGAAAGGGGGTTTTAAAGGAACCCGGGCAATGTGAGCTTATGGGGAATACAAGGGAAAGTGTTCAATTCCCGAGGATGTAAGGGATGTAAAGGGGGTTTAAATTCCAGGGTGTTTATAAAAACTCGTGTGAGAGGCAATAGGGAAGGGGGGGGCTTAGATTCCAAGAAAAAGGGGGTGTAAAGATCACTTAGGAAGGGGGCTTATGAAAGCCCCCTTAGAAGCTGTCAAGAAGCTTCTTGAAGCTTCTCTCATTAACCACATGGACAAGAGTATGGTGGTCGAATATTTGCAGAGCTGGTGACGTCCGTCATCAGCCGGCGGCTTCACGAATCAGGCGGCAGCTGGCGCTCTTCTACGGACTTCCTCTTCGACCCCACGACGGTCTTCAGCAGCCTCACGACCTCTCTGCTTGTCCTCATTCATCTTCAACAGCCTCATGACCTCTCAGCTTCTCCACGACTCCCCCCTTCTCACCCCTTTCCACAATCCTCTCAAACTGCGGTGTTATGGCCCTCCCCTCCCCTCAATCGACCTCCATGAAAATGGGAATTGTAATACGGGGACGGCTGATGCTGCGTCACCCCCCCTCTCCTTTCTACTCCCTCTCCCACAGGGGGTTTTTAAAGGGTAGGGAGAGGAGACCTCTCTCTCTATGTGGCCAGTTGCATGGCCCTTATCTGTTCCACAAGCTCCACCAACGAGCTTAGTCATCGTGCCTCCCCTCCTTCTCCCCCAGCACGACCGACGGCTGGGGAAAGGAGGGGATATATATATATATATATATTTTAATTTCTATTATCTAACTTAAGAGGAGATTCAAATGCGGGAATAGTACAGTGCACATGCGAACGCAATGTTGAGTATAAAACACACTCCTCTCACATAAAACAACACATACATTGATCACTTGCGCAAAACACAACATGGATCACGGTACATACTTTCTTTATTCTCTACTAATCAGGATTTAAAAAAACAACATTTTATCAAGCATGAGATGATTCACAAAACTTAAAAAACTGTTTATCAAACATGAAATGATTCACAAGACCAAAACTAATCAAATATATATAAATAAATATATATACAATGTCATGGGTATGCCATGGAATGTGTTACACGAGTTTGATCAAGTATGTGAGAAAGAGTAGAAGAGAGGAGCTAGTGATCGGATGCGTTGTCAGATGTGCTCTCTACACCTCCATGGGGCCTCGGTGACGCTTGAGAGGTACTTGTGCCGCACCAGCTCGGGTCCGCTCCTCATCTATCCTCTTGCCCTCTGCCTCCTCTCAGGCGATCACATCCATATCTGTCCCACCAAGAATCTTGTGCATCAATAAAGATCAAGTACTAACACAATTAACCAATTGAACTATCAAAAAAAATAATTTAAAAAATATCTAAAAGTAATAGAATGGATATTCAAAAAAGGGCGTGTCGGAGAAAGCCTCCTCTGAAGGGCTCTATACCCCTCAGAAGTCATTGTCTAAATCTCTGCTACTATCAGGGGATGATCCTAATCTTTGGTCTGTTCAAAAATAGATCCAAAGTAACTAACACAATATTAGTGAGTTTGGGAATCTTCCAATTTCCATTTTTGAATACTAAGAAGGTGGCACCCAGATAACATGCCCGTAAGTTTCTCAAAACCATATGATGTGACCTATCATTGGAAAGACCTTGAAAAATGGGATCTATTGAGCTATAAAGTGCTTGATTTGGAGTTATAGTGTTCAAGTTATGAAAAATCCAAAGATTTGACCACATGTCCCAAACTTATGGAAAATTCCCATATTTCCCAATATGGTATTAGTTAGATTATTTTGGTTATTTTTATTTCTTCTATGCTTCTAATTACATAAACAATAAAAACCTATGGCATATACTTACAAAAGTAGCAATAAAACCATCTCTCCCTATGCAACCTAGGTGAGATGTATGTCCGCTTGAGACTCTGGTCTCACAGTTTCCTCCTATATCAATTCATTGAAATCAAAGGATAAATTAAATTATACAATTTTAACTTTATAGGAAATTTGAAGTCAAAATACTTCAATAAAGTGATTAAAAAATGTACTCTCTACTTGTTGTGGAAATGTCACTCGTAAATGGTTCCTGGAGAAATCCAACAAGCCTCTTATTTGCCAAGATCATGTGCATGCCTCTTGGTTGTGTTTAAAAAAAGAGTGTTAATATACTATGTTGATTTTATATTTCTCACACTAGCATGTATGCTCTATTTGTGAGTTAATGAATAAAAAAGATTAGCACCAAGTTTAGTCTCTTTTATCTCTATTTATGCAGATTCAGATTCTTCTCATACACAATCACCTCCGCATTAGAGTTTGGTGGTCGCACAACAATCATAATTCTAGAGAGTTGTAATATTTCCGTTTGAAAAATATTACCCAACTTGGCTTCCTGCACACTGCGTGAAACTCGTGCAAATGTTATTTTCCATATTGGAATTACCAGCAGTTTAATCTGTAACCCGCACGTGAGAAATCGAGACCTCCACATTGGCAAGCCAAGCCCAAGGGTTCAAATCCACATAACGGCGGGGAAACACTCTCTTGCGAGGGGATTAAGTGGATAATGTTCAATTAATTGCAATTTCTTTTTATGTTTTTCCCCCAGCCGATGCATGGCTGGAGGAGAGGGAGTGTGGGGGGATGGGCTTAGTGGAGTTGTGGGCTACATGAGGAGGGGGGAATACCATGCACAGCCACGTGGTGGAGCTCCCCTCTCCCCCCTTAGCCTATAAAAACCCCTCTTAGTGGGTGGAAAGGGAGGAGGACTGAGAGGATACCGTGCTGCGTAGAGAGAGAGGAGGAAGTTGCTGTTGACGCCGCTGCTGCCGTTGCCAAGTCCACCACCCAGGCCAGCCACCAACACTGCCATTTTTGGTTGTTGATTCCCTGACAAGGAAATTCTCCCCTCACTCGACGTCGCCTTCTACCCCATTACTACCCCTCCCTCTTCCACGTGGTTGTTGTAATATTTCCGCACACTGCGTGCCGTAAATATTGACTTCCCGCACGTCGTGTAAATCTCGTGCAAAGATTATCACTAGTGCCAGCAGCTAATCTATAGCCACACGCGGGAAATGGAGATACTCCACCTTACGAAAATAAGGCCGGGGATTCAATCCTACATAGCCGCGGGAAAACTCCCTCTTGGGAGGAGGATAAGGGGATAAAGGTGGAATTATTACAAATTTTTTTATTATCTTCCCCAGCCGAAGTGTGGCTGGGGGAAAGGGATGGGCTAGCATGAGGGAGGTGAGAGGGAGAGAGCCATGCAACTGACCATGTGGGGAGGTTTCCTCTCCCCCCTTGGACTATAAGAACCCCCTCTTGGGGAGGGGGGAAAAGAGAGAAGGACATGGAGGCAGAAGATCGTGTGAAGGCCGGCTGTGGAAGGAGAGGACGCGCCGTGGAGAGGAGGGTGCTGGACGAGCAGGAGGGTGAGAGGAGGTGGAGGAGGTTGCCAGGCTGCTGTGAAGGACGCGGGGAGGTCGCCAGGCTGCCATGAAGGAGGGGGAGGTCGCCAGGCTGTGAGAAGGAGGGAATGGGTCGTGTGAAGGGGAGAGAAGGACACCGTGTGGAGGGAGGTCGCTGTGGAAGGAGAGGACGCTATGTGGGGAGCCGCTGGCTGCTGGGAAGCCGCCCACAGGGAGCCGCCACGCCACATGGAACCACCAGGCCGCCGCCTTCCTCGCCTAGACCACGCCTTTTCTCCGATGATCATTGGGACCCCCCCCCAACGTGCCCACGTGCTGCCAGAAGCTCTTAGAAGCTTCTCTAGGAAGCTTCTAAGGGGGCTTCTTAAGCCCCCCTTCCCATTACATTGCCCATAGGTCTATCCACACACCCCCCGGGTCTTTGAAGAGAAGGAGGCGACGAACCTTCTCACCGATTTTCCATAAGGCCTCTAGGCCCAGATCTTGTAGAGAAGAAGAGGGGATCTCTTAACACCTTTCCCCAATATCTTTAACCCCCGGGATTTTGAAGAGTAAAAGAGGAAGCCTATAAAGGCCCTCCCACTAATCGCTTACAAGGCCGGTCCTAGGATTTTTGGAAGAAGAAGAAGAACTCTAAAGCCCATTCTTGCAAGGCCCATTCGCAAGAGCCCTTTTCCGCGAACATCATCGTAAGGCCCACAAAATCCTTCCTAAACCCGGAATTTCAAGGTGGATTAAAGCTCTCAAATCTCCATTGTCCAAGGGACCTCATAAGAACCCTAAGGCCTTCCCAAGGCAAATTCCGCAAGTCGGAACTTCGGTCAAGGAAGCCATATATCAAAGAGAGTTGCGCATACAAGGGAGACGGACCAAGGTCATAAGACTGCAAGCCAAGGCCAAAAGTTGAAACCCACAAAGGCTAACTGGAGATCGAATTCGCGATGGCCTCTAAAAAGATCACAAGGTGCGATGCGGAAGGTTCACCCCGAGCATACGTGGACATTTCCCGGAATTCACAAGTCCAGGTTTGATCTATTTGGATTCCACACAAAAGTATTGAATTAATCACGATAACTTCATGGATTAGGAAGCACTCATGCATGCTCGAATTCAACTAGTCAAGTTAAGTGCAATTGGAAAATGAATTGGCTATTTGAACATTTATTAGAGATAGCCTAAGATATGGAAATTGATCATTGGTACGTTCAATGGAGTTAATGAAAAGAGCATAAGGTGTCTATGCATTCGCAGGACCTTATTAGTAAGTTCCTTTTGAGCATTCAAAAGTGACGAACCTAGGACATCTGTTGCCTCATTACAAGGTTGAAATTATTGAGGTACACCTTTTTAATAGGCATGGAAAGATTAATGGCATGTCCCGTTTTTGGATAAATCTTCCTTGTAATAAGTTAACACCCATAAGATGTTATTCGAAAAGGAATAGAAGGCACGAAAATGATCTATGGACTTGCAAGTGGCATGATTATTTGACATAAATCCTAGTAGGACCTAGGAAAGTTAGTGTCCAGATTATCAGGCATTTTTACTTTGCCAAGAAAGGATAGGGTTATTGTGAACCATGTGATGCGTAGAAGCAGTGAATCGCATGTTTACACGTATTGGTGTAGTTGTAACTATTGATCTAGTTTATCACCTTTGGGAAAGGTTCATCCTTGTCGCAAGACAAGTATATTGTGTTGTCTAAATCACATAAACCACAAGGGATTCATTTGGGCATGGTTCAGTCGATATGATAAGTAACCCAAGTGCTAACTAGGGTTTGGTGCGGCAAGATTTCGACCTAGTTTTACACTTGTTGCCAAGTCAAAAACCGCAAACCCAAGATCTTACACACGTTCACGAAATGTCGAATCAATTGGATGTTCATGCATAAAATGATCTAAGGTTTTATCCTAAGGATCATTCGTTCTAATGATGAAACTCCGACGGAGTTGCCTATTTTTAGGATCATGGGCCAACATAATTAGGAATGGTTTGGAGGATACCCTAAAACCTTGCCACTCGGCTGGAGGTAAATTCCGTGACCGGAAAAACGCTAAGCAATTGGGTAGAATGATCCCGTGGAATAGATGCAATACATGTGCAAAAAGCTGCAACTTTGTATAGATTTGAGATTTGGCCACAAGAGAGTTTTATCATCTCTCGAAATGAGGTTGGCAAGTTATTGAAAGAATTTAACTTACAAGAGGATGGGTAATCATCCTGTTACTCACTTTTCTTGGGGGATAACTGCCAAGGAAAAGGAAAGGTTAGGTGTTTGCCTTGAAGCAAATGACCAGACAATAAACTAAAGCGACATGGTCGCTGGATCCTGCCACAACAAAACCTAAAGTATTGGTAGGGTATGACCCTAACCCAAGAATGATAGGAATCTTGCCAAGTTGCAATTGATTCCGGATCGAATGCAGGTTGCATTCGGAGAAAAGGAGTCACTCCTTAACAGTTTGCCAGCTAAACGACCATGAAATTGATTGTGCTTGTAACAGTTTAGAAAGGACTGTTTGCATTGTTTGCTCAATGAACTAAAGGATGAAAAGATATCTAAATACTTCAGGTTGAAGCCTGAAGGGAGAGGCAGCTTCAGTTACCCCCGACTGCCTGCCTAACCCTAACCAAGGGGGTTGTTAACCGCGCCGGGAACGTGGACCGAACCCGCCATGAGAGGTCTCTCCGTTGAGTTCTACTTGGAGCAGGAGGACGCTTGGGTGCCAGGGGGGGCTCTGGCTGTAAATCCCTCGCCTTCCGAGCCCTGCACAAGAGGCTAACGTGACTCGGGATTGGATCTCGAGGCCCGCATACTAGTCTACGGGCGGAAACTTGGAATAGTGATCCCTGGTGAATTACTGGATAGCCTTCGGGCGGATTATGAATACGCCTACGGGCGGGAACTCCTTGTATTCCAAAGATAAAAGGATAAAATGATAATAAAGGAGTTGTTTGACATTGTTTTCTTTATGTCCTGTGATAAGATTACGTGAAGGAACCAGTGCATAACAGGGTTAAATCAAAGAAGCTGTTTGTATATGTCAAACTAATGTGGTAGGTAATTACATAACTAAAACAAACCGAGGAAAGTGCGGAGGATGGACCATGGGTCCGTCCTATGGATGGGTGGTCCCGGTTAGCCAGGAACTTTTCTCAAAGTCTTCAACGAACAGAAGGATGATCAACATCACCGAAATAAGTAATGAGAACGATGACTTAGAATTAACTATTACCCGATTCATGCTGTTTTAGGGGAACGGAATGGGGCTATGCCTTATGGCAGAGAGGTCGAGCCTTGCTTCCCTCTCGTTTCCCATTCTCCTTGAACCAAGTGCAGCGTGAATCCGCTTCGGACCTGGCGTTTCTGCGTAAAGTAGTTCGCTCGGGTCTGACGCTGGTTGTTGCTAGCTAATGACCAAACAGGAAAACCCAAATTCAGGTCGATCCTAAGTGGGAACGGCCAGGATACTTCCGCTACGTGGCAGACGCGGGAAGACCTAGATCGCAAGTCCCGTAACATTCCATGGGAGTGCCGGGCGGAGCTTTCTAGACATCCTTCCCGATGGACTGCTAAGACGTGTCCGGGATGATTCTAGTGGACACGTTACAGTTGTTGTTCATAGCCAGAATCTTCTAAGGGGCTTTCTTAAACCCCCTTCCCACTAATACCCCATAAGTTCATTGCTAGCCCCGGAAATTTTTAAGAGAAGAAGAAGAAGCTCGTAAAGCCTCCCTTCCCGCAAGACCCATTCGCAAGAGCCCTTTCCGCAAAGAAGCTTCAAATCCTCATGGAGACACCATTTCTGCAAGCCCTCTCGTGAAGCCCCATTTCTGCAAGATTCCTTGTAAAAGCCCCATTTCCCCAAGCAAAGATCCAAATCCCATACACCCAAATCCCATAAGCCTAAGTCTCACAAGCCCGGCCTTTTAAAGATTGGAAGTTCCATGAAGGTATCTCGTGCGTACGAGGGAGAAGGGCAAGATCTTGAGGATGCATACCAAGGCGAGCAAATTAACCGATCGCATAAGGGCAAAGGCAACCTGGAAGTCCATAATTACACCCAGAATGACCCCCAAGAAGTCACAACTGGCACCTGTGGGAGGTTCTTCTCCTAATATTCATGTGGATATTTCCCCGAGCCCACAAGCCCAGGTTTTTACTAATTTTTATTCCACACAAAAGTGTTGCATTAATCAGGATAACTTCATGGATTAGGAAACACCTATGCATGCTCAAATTCACCTAGTCAAGTTAAATGCAATTGGAATTAAATCGACTATTTGAACAATTATTAGAATTAGTTCATGACATGAAATTGGTCATTGGTATTTTCCATATAAAGAAATTGTCTATCCATTTAACGTCCTTATTAGTATGTTGTCCTGTCATGCATTTTAAAGTGACAAGCCTAGAAACCTATTGCCTATCATTATAAGGTCGAAATTATTAAGTGCACCTTTGACTAGACATGGAAAGATTAAGCGCATGTCGCATTTTTAGGAAAATCTTCATTGTAATGATTCATTAGGGAAAGTCGTTATCACCCGTAGGAAATAGCAAAGCATGGTAATGATTCTATGAACTTGCGCATGGCATGTGATTGCAAATCGAAATAGGTTAACTCTAGTTTTTTGGGCATAAATTTCACTACATTGTAGTTAGGAAAGGATTGCATGGAGCACATTCGTCGTACAAAAAATTTCATTCATCAAGAGTGTATTTAGGGAAAGGCTACATGGTTCATTCAAAGCATGAAATCTTAAAGGCTTAGAAAAGAATTGCGGGCATGATCCTTGAATGTAATACCTAGTAGGTTCAATGGAAGTTATTCTGCAATTTATCATGCGATTGTTTCTAACAAGAAAAGTTAGGGTTATTGCGAATTTAGCAATACGTAGGAGCAATGAATCGCATGATTACGTGAATTGTGACATGTTGCAACTAGTTTTCTCCTTTAGATCAAGTTAACATCTCTAGGAATGGTTCGTCCTTGTCGCAAGACAAGTAGATCAAATCATCTAAATCACCTAAACCGCAAGGGATTCACATAGGATGGTTCAACCGATACGATAAATAACCCAAGTGCTAACTAGGGTTTAGCACATTAAGGACTCGGCCTAGTTTCGTGCTTGTTGCCAAATTGAAACCCTCATAACCAAAGTTCCTACCCACATTCACAGAATATAGGGACAATTGGACGCTCATGCAAGAAACGATCTAGGGTTTCTACCCTAAGGATTACTCGTTCAAATGCCAAAACTCGAATTGAGTTGGAATCCCTAGGACCAAATGCTGTCGGCCTAGTGCAATAAAGAGTGGGTTGGGTAAGAGGACACCCTAAACCCTACTTCTTGTCTAATCATAATTCCTTGACCAAAAAACATCATTCAATGGGTGAAATGATCCCATGGAATAGATGAGACACTTGTGCAACAAGTTGCAACATCGCATGGTCTTGTGGTTTGATCACAAGAGAGTTTTGCCATTCCTTGGAATGAGGTTGGAAGGTTCTTGCACAAGTTTAACTTGCAAGAGGATGAGTAGTCATCCTACTACATCACCTTTCTTGGGGAAAAAATTGCCAAGGTAAAGGAAATTAGGTATGTGATTGGAAGCAAAGGACCAATCAATAATTTGGAGCGACATGGTCGCCAGGATTTACTGTTAATAAAACCTAAGGTATTAGTTAACTTGGGTTAACAAGCCCTTGGGGATCTTGCCAAGTCACAATTGATCTCGGATTGAATTATGGATGCATTCGGAGAGAAGGATTCACTCCTTAGTAGTTGGCCAAATAAACGATCACTGAAAATTGTGCTTGTAACAGTTTAGGAGCATGGTTTGCATTGTTTGCTCAAGGAAGTAAAGGATGGAAAGATATTTAATGCTTCAGGTTGAAGGCCTGAAGTGAGAGGCAGCTTCAATTACCCCCGATTTTCTGCCTGACCCTAACTAAGGGGGTTGTTTAGCCGCGCCGGGAATGTGGAACAAACCCACCACGTGAGGACTTTCCGTTGAGCGTTACTTGGAGAAGTAGGACGCTTGGGTGCTAGGGGGGCTCTGGCCATAAATCCCTTGCCTTTCAGGCCCTGCACAAGAGGCCAACGTGAGTCGGGATTGGATCTCGAGGCCTACATACTAGTCTATGGGCAGAATCTTGGATTAGTAATCCCTGTGGGTTGCTAAAGAGCCTTCGAGCGGATTATGGATTAGCCTACGGGCTGGATTTTATGGATGTATTCCAAAGATAAGTAACATAACATGTTGTAAAGAAACTTGTTTAACACTATTTTTTTATATCAAGTGCTAAGAATACGTGAAGGAACCAGTGTCTAATGGGCTAATTCAGGAAGCTGCTTGATGCATGTCCAACTAAATGTGGTAGGTAATTAGAAAACTAAAGAAACCTTGAGGAAAGTGTGGTGGATGTTGTAACGTGTCCCCTAGAATCATCCCGGACACGTCTTAGCAGTCCATCGGAAAGGATGTCTAGAAAGCTCCGCCCGGCACTCCCATGGAATGTTACGGGACTTGCGATCTAGGTCTTCCCGCGTCTGCCACGTAGCGGAAGTATCCTGGCCGTTCCCACTTAGGATCGACCTGAATTTGGGTTTTCCTGTTTGGTCATTAGCTAGCAGCTACTAGCGTCAGACCCGAGCGAACTACTTTACGCAGAAACGCCAGGTCCGAAGTGGAATCACGCTGCACTTGGTTCAAGGAGAATGGGAAACGAGAGGGATGCAAAACTCAACCTCTCTGCCATAGTCCCATTCCGTTTCCCTAAAACAGCGTAAATTGGGTAAAACATAATTCTCAGTCATTGCTTTCGATGAACCTCCCGCTACTCTTCTAGATCTTTGAGAAAAGTTCCCGGCTAACCGGGACCACCCATCCATAGGACGGACCCATGGTCCATCCTCCGCACTTTCCTCGGTTTGTTTTAGTTATGTAATTATCTAACACATTAATTTGACATATAACAATCGGCTTCTTTAATTAACCCTGTTAAGCACTGGTTCCTTCACGTAATCTTATCACGTGACATAGAAAAACAATATCAAACAACTTCTTTATTATCATTTCATCATTTTATCTTTGGACTACAAGGAGTTCCGCCCGTAGGCTTGTCCATAGTCCGCCCGAAGGCTATCCAGTAATCCATAGGGATTACTATTCCAAGTTTCCGCCCGTAGACTAGTATGCGGGCCTCGAGATCCAATCTCGAGTCACGTTAGCCTCTTGTGCAGGACCCGGAAGGCGAGGGATTTACGGCCAGAGCCCCCCCTGGCATCCAAGCGTCCTCCTGCTCCAAGTAGAGCTCAACGGAAAGACCTCTCGCGGCGGGTTCGGTCCACGTTCCCGGCGCGGTCAACAACCCCCTTGGTTAGGGTCAAGCAGGCAGTCGGGGGTAACTGAAGCTACCTCTCCCTTCAGGCCCTCAACCTGAAGCATTTAGATATCTTTTCATCCTTTAGTTCCTTGAGCAAACAATGCAAACAGTGCTTTCTAAACTATTACAAGCACAATCAATTTCAGTGGTCGTTTATTTGGCCAACTGTTAAGGAGTGAATCTTTCTCTCCGAATGCATCCAGCATTCGATCTGGGATCAATTGCGACTTGGCAAGATCCCCAAGAAAGGTGATGTAACAGGATGATTACTCATCCTCTTGTAAGTTAAATTTGCGCAATAACTTGCCAACCTCATTTCAAGAAATGACAAACTCTCTTGTGGACAAATCACAAGTCTATACGAAGTTGCAACTTTTTGCACATGTGTTGCATCTATTCCACGGGATCATTTCACCCATTGAATGGCGTTTTCTGGTCACGGAATTACCTCCAGCCGAGTAGCAGGGTTTAGGGTGTCTTCCTACCCAACCCATTCCTAATTATATTGGGCCACGGTCCTAGGAATTTCCAACTCAGTCGGAGTTTCACCATTTGAACGAGTGATCCTTAGGATAGAAACCTTAGATCATTTTATGCATGAGCATCCAATTGACTCAACATTTCGTGAATGTGGGTATGATCTTTGGGTTTGAGGGTTTTGACTTGGCGACAAGTGTAAAACTAGGTCGACTCCTTATCGCGCTAAACCCTAGCTAGCACTTGGGATATTTGTCATATCAACTGAACCATGTCCATATGAATCCCTTGTGGGATAGGTGATTTAGACAACTCAATATACTTGTCTTGCGACAAGGATGAACCTTTCCTAGAGATAATAAACTAGATCTAAAGGAGGAAAAATAGTTACAACTACATGTAAACATGCGATTCATTGCTTCTACGCATCACATGGTTCACAATAACCCCATCCTTCCTTGGTAAAAATGCCTGATAATCTGGACACTAACTTTCCTAGGTCCTACTAGGACTTACATCAAATAATCATGCCTACAACCTTGTTGTCTACGCTTTAGAATCTTATGCTTTGATAAACCATGCAACCTTTCCCAAATGCGGCTCCTGATGAATGACATTTCTGCATGACGACTATGCAATACGCAACTTTCTCCTAGCCCAATGTAGTCAATGAAGCTCATAAAAACTAAAACTAGTGTTAACTTATTCCATTTTACATGCCACTTGCAAGTCCATAGATCATTCTCGTGCTCTTCTATTTCTTTTCGAATAACATCTTATGGGTGTTAACTTTTCCTCATGAATCATTACAAGGAAGATTTATCTAAAAATGTGACATGCCATTAATCTTTCCATGCCTAGTAAAAAGGTGTACCTCAATAATTTTAACCTTGTAATGAGGTAACAGTTGTCCTAGGCTCGTCACTTTTGAATGCACAAAAGGAAACTTACTAATAAGGTCTTACAAATGCATAGACACCTTATGCTCTTTTCATTCATTCCATTGAACATACCAATGATCAATTTTCATATCTTAGGCTATCTCTAATAAATGTTCAAATAGCCAATTCATTTTCCAATTGCATTTAACTTGACTAGTTGAATTTGAACATGCATGAGTGCTTCCTAATCCATGAAGTTATCGTGATTAATTCAATACTTTTGTGTGGAATCCAAATAGATCAAACCTGGACTTGTGGACTCCGGGAAATATCCACGTAAATACTAGGAGTAGATCCTTCTGCAGGCGCGTCTTGTGACTTTTTGGGGGCCATCATGACATAATTACGGACTTCCAGGTTGCCTTTTCCCTTACGCGATCGATGAATTTGCTCACCCTGGTACGCAGCCTCAAGATCTTGCCTTTTCTCCCTGGTATGCAGGAGATCCCTTTCAAAATGTGGATCCTTGAGAATACCAGCTTGCGGAATTTGGCCTTATGGAAGGCCTTGCGGGGTTGGAGCTTGGTTTGTGGAAATGGGGATTTTATGAATGGAGTTTCAACAATTGAGGCCTTACGATGATGTTCGCGGAAAGGGCTCTTGCGAATGGGCCTTGCAAGAATGGAGGCTTTAGAGTTCTTCTTCTCCTTCCCTAAAATCCTAGGACCGGCCTTGTGGGTGATTGGTGGGAAGGGCCTTTATAGGCTTCCTCTCTTACTCTTCAAAATCCCGAGGGTGAAAGATATTGTGGAAAGGTGTTTAAGGACCCCTCTTCTTCTCTACAAGACCTGGGACCTAGAGGGCTTATGGGAGATTTGGTAGGAAGGCCTTATAGGCTTCCTCTTCGAAGCCCGGGGGGAAAATTTGGGCTTTTGGAGGATCTAGTGGGAAGGGGGCTTAAGGAAGCCCCCCCTTAGAAGCTTCTAAAAAAAAAGAAGCTTCCAGTAAGCCTCTGGCTGTCGCAGCATCCACATTGAAGGGGGAGGATAATACGTGGCAAATGACGTTGCTTGGGGGGTGATCGACTGACATGGAGCCTCAGCGCCACCTGCTGCAATGGTGGCAGCAGCAGAGAGAGTGGCGGCAGTGTGCTTGCCCAGCGGCTTGTGGCGGACGGTAGCAATGGCGCCCTCTGACTCGCAACAGCCTCCTCCTTTGGCCATGGCACAAGAGCCTCACAGTCGTAGCTTCTCGGCTTCTTCTCCTCTCTCACGACATCTACTGCAGCCTTACGCAGCCTCCCTCACGGCCCCTCCGCGGCCTCTCAGCTTTTCTCACCACCACCCCCCCCTTCTCACCCCTTAGAGGGGGCGTATTTATAGGAAGGGGGGGTAAGGTCTCCCTCCCCCCACGTGGTGCCTGCATGGCTCTTCCCCTCCACCTCTTAAATTTCCAATTTCAGTCCATCCCCTTCCCTTAGCCACGCTTTGGCTGGGGGAAGTAATAAAAAAATTTGCAATTACCTTATCCTCTTGACCTCTTCCCAAGAGGCTGTTTACCTATGGTTATGCGGTTTATTTAAACCTTGGTTGCGTTTTGCCAGCGGAGAGGTCATGATTCTTCGGTCCCGATTTACCAATGCGGAGTACTTCCTTTTCTCGCATACGATCATAAATCAGCTACTGGAAATGGAGATAACCTTTTCACAAATTCACGATGTGCGGGAGGTTGGTCTAGTAATATTTCAAACGGAAATATTACAGATGTGGCCATGGGTCCGTCCTACAGATGGGTGGTCCCAATTGGCCGGGAGCTTTTCCCAATCAAAATGGACAGCAAGGAGCTCTTCTCAAAGGAAATGAATAGCAAGGGCATTGACCTAGAGTTTAGGTTACTAAAATCACTACCTCAGAAACGAGGCATAGATGCGCATGTTAGATGCGCAAAGTCGGGCGCGTCTATCAGAGCGTCTATAAGTGCGTGTAAATAGACGCGAATTTTGTGTCTATATATCCGCACAAATAGACGCTAATATAGAGGCGCCAACAGACGCACAATTATTTAACCACCTAAAATTAGCAATTCACATAATTAAAAAACCAAAGTTAATAAATTTTTAACCACCTGAAATTGATTCTTGAGCATGCACATGTGCGCATGATAAAAACCATAGAATTAAGAATACACATTGAATCATTGAATAAAAAAAAGATAGAGTTAATAATTACCTTTTCATTGCTCTCTAATGAATGGCAGTTCCTCTAGTTGATAAGCCTGATATAAGTAATTAGTGGCAAGCGACAGAAACCTTACAATCAGTAGTAAGCATTGCAATATGTATCTCGTAATTTCTCTACGTACTTAAAGATGATATAAGATACTTCATTTTTATTATGGAAAATTTAATTTAGCTTTAAAGTTAACTATTGATTCTTGAGTATGCACGTGTGCATATGATAAAAAGCATATAATTAGAAATACACATTGAATCAATAAGCAAATTAAGTATGTTACAGTGAATGATCCATCTCATCTTCAATGAGATCAGCCCTTGCTAAACTATCTACTTCTAGGTCTATGTTACCAAGAGGTAACGAAACAAATAAGTCTATCCCACTATCAGATGTGTTGCTATATTGCTCAATAACTTCATCAATATCATCGACAATCACATTATTGTCTTCTTCTGTGTTTCCTTGAACATCCTCGCGAGGTTCATCTTGTACTATATCACGCATATAATCCATTATGGTGTCATCATGCACATCATCATTAATTGTTGGATTGTCATCTATTATCTCCATGTCGGTAATATTACCATATATTGGTTTTGAACGATTAGATATAGGGATGACATACCACCATCGATTATTGTTTACCATTGGATCATACACAACCTGTATTTGGAAAACAAAAGAAAAAAACTTAAGTACTTATTATATTGTGTATATGTATTACATGTATACATATAAAAAAATTAGTCTTTGCATATATACCTGCTCGCATTGTTGAGGTAGTACTAATGTGTCATTATTGTTTTGGTGAAATTTTTTAGAGTCAATGATTACAAAACCACTTGGATGACGTCTGATTGTGCAATGCTCACCATTTGTTACCACTTCTTTAAACCACTTCACATCCAGTACATATATAAAGAATCAAGCTTCAAAATATCTTGAATCAAGCCACAATAACCTTCCATGGTACCATTGGCAGCCTCGAAGTGAGCAAGGACACCACAATCTTGGGTATTTCTCTTTTCATCTATACGTTGAGTTCAAAGATGTTTACCCTCACACCAAAGTGCATTGAATAATGTGCACTAGTAGTAAAAGATAAAAGATCAAACATGCCAAATATTTATATAAAATAAAACTTATAGAAACAAATTAATTGATAGTATGTCTCACCTTTGATAAGCAACCTCGTGCGTATTCACACTCTTCTTGAGATATATTAATTTCCTCCTCTTTTTCCATTCTCTCCATTTCCTCATGTAACCAATCTATATCAATATGACGTGGGAGTGCATTTAGATGTTCTGGAAATGAGACATTACGTCCATATCTAGTGCGAAATTCTTGTCTTTCGCTTTTTCTTCTTGCCCTTACTTCATTATATAGTGTCACCCATTTGCTCATTACATCACTTTTGAGCACACAAAAACTATTTAACTTACAAAGTTCTTCTTTTGTTAGCACTTTACTCATTCCTTTTCCTTGAGGTACTATAGAGGTCATCCTCAAGTCTTCATCATCTTTCCATAGTCGTGGTTGAGAGGGATCCACTTCAGCAAGATATTCAGAGATAGAAACAAGGGATGATTGCACTAACCAACCCTCAGCCATGCTTCCCTCAGGCTCTGCTTTTTGCCTCACAAAATCTTTCAAGGTTTTCATGAAGCACTCAAGAAAAAACATCCACCTTACATGAACTACCCCACAAAGTGCAATCTCATCAATCAAATGTACGAGTAAATGTAATTGAGTAGTCAAAATGGATCGAGGAAAAATTTCCTTCACCAAACAAACCACGTCAACAGATAATACTCGAGCATCTTGCAATGTGTTTGGATCAATTTCCTTCGATCTCACGTATCTCTCAATATGTATTTGAGAATTGTTTATTTTTTTGTAGAAATTCAAATATATATAATGAAAAAATACAATGTATACACACCTCACAAGCTCTCCCATCTTGTAAATGATATCACGTACATCTTTGGAGGCACAATGGGATATGCTAGTAGGAAGTATGAATTCAATGCAAACAATATTCATAGATCAAATGATTAGTTGAGGAAAAAGTCATCATACCCCAATTTTTACACATAGTTACTCCACTAATTACTATATTCATGGTTAGAGATACCCTTACTTGAATCATTTTGTGCCAATCGTGAGACTTCAAACCAGATAGTTGCTCCACACCTCTTTTCTTTTTCTTTATGAAGGCTCCCTTGAGACATCTCATACATCCTGTGGGTGTTTGAAAGCTATATATTTGTTCCATCACTATTTTTGCCTCATTCCTTGACAACATCCAAGGTGCATGGGGTAGCTCAATCTTTCCTCTGGGTTGAATGCGTGGCTAGGCTCGTCTCATGTAACCAATGTTACGTAAATCCTCCCTTACATTAACTGAATCACGAGCCCCTATCAAGTGATCTCATAATGTAGATACAACATTTTTGAATATGTGCATAGGCTCCAACAGGTGATTGATCTTGAGTTCAGTCCAGTACGGAAGACGAAAAAATATAAAGAACCTAACAAACAAACAATATGTTATGTAAACAATTCATCATGCTAAATACTTTAAAGTCAATTGAGAGAAATGCAATTCTTACTGACTCATGCCAAGTGGAGGGTGGCTGTCCACATTAATCCATCTCTCCTTCCAATCTCGAATGGTTAGAGATTTTGGATTCATTCCATTAGTCGGGAAAACATATTTGGGATGGTCAATAGGAAGAAATCGATGATGATTGTCGTAGATAACCTTCTTTAAATGTGCCAGCCTAGAGGAAACTAGAGAGGGACCACAAATAGGACATGCATGATATCTTGACATGGTTAAACCTGAAAAAACAAGTGAGTTAATGAAATGCAATTGATTCAAGTCTTGAATTTCAAATATAGAGTTATATACATGTACCTGAACACTCTCCGTATCTTGGAAAGTCGTGCATGGTCCACAACAACATGGCCTTCAATGTGAAATCTCTAGAGGATGTAGATGCACTTGTATCTTGCACATCAATACCTTCCCATAACATTTCTAACTCTTCAATCAAAGGCTCTAAGTGAATGTCCATGTTTTTTACCTTGTGCTTTCCAAGAATCAAAAGGGACAACATGACATGTCTCTTTTTAATTGCCATGGATGGAGGAATATTATAGTTCACCAATACCACTGGCCATATACTGTATGATGTGCTTTTGATGCCAAATGGATTGATTCCATCCATACCTAAACCAAATCTCAAATTTCTTGGCTCTTCTTTGAAAACGGGCCACAAATTATCTATATGTTGCCATGCGAGTGTGTCTGCAGGGATCCTCCATTTTCCATCACTTGAAGGATGACTAGCATGCCATGACATGAGCTTTCTAATAGCCTGGCACTACTTCCCAGACTCCACATGCAGGTACTCCACATACAGGTACTCCATATGCAGGTACTCCATTTGCAAGTACTCCACGTGCTCCACGTGCATCGCCTGAAGCACAAGCATCTGCAGAAGCACGTGCATCTGCAGAAGCTCGTGCGTCAAGCGAGGCAAAGGGCAGTCGACAGAGAGGGAGTAGGGAGAGTCGAGGGGGAGGACGAGGGTTGTGTGGGGGTTGCCTAGGAGGTGGCGAGTGATCACCCTCACTAGTAGATCACGTAGAGGAGGTTGTACGCCAGTACTATAGAGTTATAGATGCTGGTGGCATATTTCATGATGATGAGGGAAGGGATGTAATGGTGTACATGAGGACCGTCGTGCATGTGGCGTATAAAGATTGTTTCATTGCCTTCAAAAATCAGAAAAGCGGCTTGTGGCAGGAGGTGTTGACGGAAGTCCATAGGAGGTACCCAAATCCTAAGGGTCAGCAATTCTCAGATGATTGGGGACGTACAAAAGTGAGGGATATGCTTCACAACAAAAGATCCCACCTTATGACACGGGCTAGGGACTCACTGCGGAGGCTAGAGGAGGGGCGTGGAGCCTATAGCCAACCACCTATGTGCCACTGCTATCGTACTCCTGCGCATTCGAGGTGTGGAATCCACCAAAATATTGTGTGTGTGACATTTGTTACTTTGTACATACTTAGTCATTGTGTTTATATTTATTTTCTGCATGCGAGTATAGTGGAGAGAAGTTTGGAAGCATAGTAATGGAAATGTTTGGGAGGTTTGGATCAGTTTCAGAAGCACTAGAAGATTAATTACCATCTACCTTGGATTTTGCAATGGAGGTTTCTGCAGTTGAAATGTTAAGGGTCTGGCAAGCAGTGCGGTTTTTGATACATATGGACTTGGTTGGGATTAGTTTCTGCTTCAAGAAAGGTTCTTTGTGATTTATTAAAAGATGGTTGTAGCTGTGTTCTGATTCCTAGAGGTGCTAGAGAGATGCTCTTTATGGAACATGACCGTGAGGTAGCTTATCTGAAGCAGAGAGTTGGTTTCATACATGTAGCATGAGAGACAGGAGCTCCTTCAGTGCCTTGTTTTATATTTGGGCAGACCCATGTTTACAAGTGGTGGAAACCCAAAGGCAGGGTATACAATCAGATCTGACGACTGCTTCACTTTGTGCCACTTATGTTTTGGGGAATGTTTGGGCCCCTATACCTTTTTGTCATTTGATGCATGTTATTGTTGGGAAGGCTATTTTGAAATGTATGGCTATTTTTAAATGTGGGCTTTTTGGAGGGAAGCAAGAAGGGAAAGATGATGGGAGAAAGAAGGTATGGAGAGGACCCGCTTTGAACGTGAGGATGATGTCATCGATCGTTCAACCTTCTATTCCCTTACAGGCTCCTGGTTATGGGATTGCTCTTTGGTGCTAGCCCCTGGCTGTGTATGCCGTCATGGCCTCATGTATCCTTTAAAGACAAGCGTATTGTGGAATGCGATGCGACGGGGATACGTTGAACAGAATCAGCACAAAGAAGCCTTTGGCTGTTTGAGCAAATGATTCAGAGAGGAATGCTACCAGATAGTGGTTCTGTACTTCCTATCATAAAAACTTGCTATGGTCCATGGGCTCTACACTTTTATCATCGGGCAATCTACTCGGCTCTCTCTGCAATCAGGGATTATGCGCTGAGAACAAGAGTGTTGCGACAAGGAATGACTGGAGCTTCAACTGCATAGGAGGACGCCAGGATCTGTATTATCTCTGCATATGAAAACTGCGTAGGAGGATGCCAGGAGTATTATCTCTGCATATGCAAACAAACCTGATTGCAAACCACCATGGAACATGTGCCTGCTAGTACGTGTTTTAGAGATTAGATTGTGGTTATGTGCTATGAGGCCGGCTGTTTGTAGAGGAAGGAAAGATAGAAGAAGGCAGTCTCTTGAGGAGTAGCATCAGGAATCAAGTGGGAGGAAAGTGAAAGTCGGGCATTCAGCACGTGGCCATGGATTACACCCTGCCTGCATTGAAGCTGGTGGTAACGCATCTTCTTCGCTTCGCCATGCCAAGAGCTCTTCTAGGTTCTCCTCCCGTCATGGCGCTGGGCAATCTAGTGTTTCAGCGCGCTTGATTGCAGGGTGTTCTAGTGGCAGGAATAGAAGCTGATCGCAAGGTGCTAGACGATGGAAGCGGTGTCTTTGAGCTCCTCCTCCCTAAGGAATACCAGCAAAAACCATGGAAAATTGGGATGTATGTGCTCATTGTGGGAGCTTATGTTATCAGCAATGGCAGAACCCTCCACATTACCACATGAATTTCCAGTATGTTTGACAAACGTACCTCCCTCCCAGAAGAAATTCTGAACTTAATTTTTGTCTCTACTTCAATTCCTGTTTGAAAATTATTCATTGATGATCTTGAAATTGCTTTCACGAGTCATTATTTCTATGGCAAAGAGAGCATCCTTATCAGTACATGTGGCAGTAATTAGCATTGACATCATTGATCTGTGATTAGAGAAAGGAGAGAAGCACAAAATCAAGCGTTAGAGGACATCCTGCAACCATACAGCAGAAGAGCTTAATCAAGTTGACCCATGAAGTCGATCAGTATGATTTCTTATAGACTTTGGAAGAGCAACAACAATGAATAATTCTGAACCACAAGGTTTGAGCAGTTCAATCAAATTGTCATGATTTGAAGAGCTATTCTCAATTTTCATATTGCTCTTGAGAGGGTGGAATAGTTTTGTCAACTGTTGCAATCACAAATACCTGGACTCTAATAAGAGCTTGTATACATGTTATGGGTCGATTGCATAGATCACATGCGGTTTGTTATGATATTTCTCTATTCTCAGAGATAACTTGGCAGTAATACAATTGTTACTTGGCATCATATTTGTCTTGATTACTTGCTTCGATTGATCTTCTATCTTGAAATTTGTCAAGGTCCTCCATGGACGCGACTTTGCTTTCGAAAACCCTTCGACATCTTTGGTGAACCCAACGTGAAAGCATCGTAGAAATTTCAGGATGGGAGATACTTCAGCATCTATTTCAGCCTCTTCTACAATTCTAGCTGCGTCCTCTACTTCAGCTCCATCAATGACTGTTGCGTCAAGTACTTGAACAGATGATCTAAAGCAAATTTTGCAGAATATGTCCATGTATATGTAGCTTCAAAATCAGCAGACGCAATTGTATATGCAGCAGCAACAACAATTGCATCAACAGCAGTTGTCTCAGCAAAGGCAACTATATTCAGAGCAGGAGAATGCAAACAGTGCGACTAAGGCGATTGAAGCTGTTGAGAATGAGAAGAAGCTATTTGATGGTCATAATGTTTCAGCATATTTGAAGACATATGAGATCAAGATGGGGTTTTTTGGAGTTCCAGCTGGACTTATGAGTAAGTATTTCCTTCGTCTTGTCAAACCCGCCTCGAGGGAAAAAGTGACTGATCTCTTTATTCAAAATTCACATTGGCAAGATTTTAAGAAGGCCCTGAAAGAAGAGTATTTCCTTAAGGACTTTGGGATGGCTACATGGCGGTCATTCCGAGAGTTGATTCGAGAATTTGAAGAAAGGTATAGTCAGCTTGATGCCATTGAACAAAGAGAATTGAATGTTGAGAAAGTTGAGCTTTTCTTGCAAGCTACAGATCCTGCTCTTCAGGAAGAATTGGGAGAACTTCTTGAGGATCGCACGAAGCCTATGGGACTTAAAACGGATTGGCAGGATGCCCAAGATGCAGTCTCGACTTTGACCAAGAGGAGGATATGGAAGACCCGCTTACAGAATGGTTCTATGACACCGACACCATCATATGCTCCTATGCCTGCTTCTATCCCTGTTATTTCTTCTCCTCCTCAGCTAGTTTCTTGGCCTATGCTAGTACCTACTGTTTCTACTCCTCCTATTCCTCCTCTTCCACGACCGATGCCTGCACCTTCTGCTCCAAAACCATCTGCTCCATCGGTGCCTTCCTCTCTTGATGACATAATCAAAGGCATAACGGATTTGACACTGGAGTCAGTTAAAGCGGAGTTGGTGGGAAAATTGAAAGAGCAGTTTACTTCGACTGTGCCTACGATTTCTTCTAGTGCTCCTACTGCACCTAGGAGTGCTCCTAGTGCATCTAGGAGAAATTGGAGATGTATTTGGTGTGATAGTACGGACCATCAGCATTGTAGGGATTGTGAATCTTTTCAGGATGCAAGGACGAAGAATTTGGTATTTTGGGGACAAGATGGTAAGATTTGGTTGACTGAAACAGGAGCTCCGCTTGCTACCAACTTTGGGAAAGGCGGAATGAAGAAGTTAGTGGATGACATGGCTGCGCGTACTTCTTATGTGACAGCTAGAGGAGATGCTTCTGCATATGGAGTCCAGATTGAGAAGGGATCTGAGAATCAGTCAGCACTATGGACTTATGCTATGGAGATGCAAACAAGGGAAAAATTCAGCAAACTGTTTTGACTAGTGCAAGCTCTAGCATCAGATCAGAGACAGGTTGGGATTCACCTGCTGATAGGTACTCTATTTATGCTTACTTGGCTAAGTCTCAGGGAGCAGATGTACTTGTTGAGGAGACGCATAAGAGGGATGAAGAAAATCCAAGTGCAGCTAAAAAGACTAGAGGGGGTGAGTTTGTTACTCCACCTATTGCAGGACCGTCTTTGAGACCAGGGCCAGAACGACACATGGAAGATGCTCAAAAGAGAGAAAAGAGGCAAGAGCCTAGAGAGAGAAAGCAGCCAGGGTTTAGATTGATGTCCGATATTGAGACATCTACGGACATGAAGAAAATCTTTAATGACAAGATACTTGGCAGTGAGGTGACTTTCACTATTTTTGAGGTTTTGGGCATCTCGAAAAGAGAGTTTCAAGATCAGTTTCAAGAGGTCCTGAAGAGGAAAAGATGTGCATTGCCTACTACTGATACACAGGGAGTTTTGATTAGGGAGTTGGATGAGGATGAGGATGAGGTTATGGTTGAGAATGCTTCTATTTTTCTGTAGATAGAGAAGAGGGTTCAGCCTATGCATTATGCTGAAACTGATGAGCCTGTCTTGATACGGTGTAGTCATTTTTCACGGAGTCATTGGGCTAGGTCAACTACAGAAATGATGGTAAAAATTGGAGAGAAACAGGTGCCTTATGTTGCTTTGGTGGATCATGGTTCAGAGATTAATCTCATAGTTCGTGGAGTTTATGAGAGTAACAGATGGCCTATGGATGTAGAGCATGGGTGGCGTATGAGAGCCGCCAACAACACTGCAGGTGATTTGTATGCTGCTTGTCCTAGTGTCAGGGTTTCTATTGGAGATGTAGAGGAGGATTTTCATTTCTTTGTGCAGGATTCATGCTCTTATCCCGTAATTCTTGGACAGCCATTCATCACAAAGATGCACATGGAAACAAAGGTAATGGATGATGGATCTGCTTATGCACGGATTCGCAGTAAAGATGGCATGAGAGCAGTTCAGTTTATGACTCTATGTGTGAACCATGTTAGAAACAGAGATACTCTCAGAGATGCACCTTTGCCCACTGTGAGGGATTCGGGTTTTCATTAGGTACCGTCGTTTCGTGAGACGACGGTGGTACAGAGCAGAGGAGATTGGAGTTCTTGCCTCCTGGTAGTAGTGTTTTCTCCTCCAGTTTTGTTGGGATTTCAGCAAACAGTTCGATGAGTTATCAGAAAACTTCTAAGTTGCCTAGAGCTGCCAGGCAGTACATATGCAGGAAGGAGAAAATTTTGAAAAATGCAAGAATTTTAGAGGATGATGAGCATATAGATGCGATGTATGACAGTATGATTTATGCAGATACGATGACAAAGATGTAAGATATGCTGAAAGCTTATATGCACAGTTGTCACAGTAATGTACTAGTGTAATCCTTGGACATATTTCATGAAATTGCAGATTTTGTGTCACAGATTAAGTCAGAGACTGAGGTGATTCAGCAAAAAGAGTTGAGTGCTGAAGAAATTCAGCAAACAGAGTTTTCAGCTGATTATAATCAGCTTACAAAGACACAGAGGGCTGAAACCTTTTAGCCAACAGAGTTTACTGCTGAAATATTTCAGCATCCAAAGTTTAGGGGTGTTCCTATACAGTCCATAGAGCAGAGGGCTGAGGATATTTAGCTATTAGAGTGCAGAATTGCTGATTTACAGCAAGATTTGAGTAATGCAGAGGATCATAATGAAGCCAGAGTTGACACGAAATACAAGACTGTGGATAAGAAGGTGGATGCTATAGGCAAGATTATGGAGTATTGTTCTACCACTTCAGAGATACAGAGATTCATTGGAGCTTGTGTGTTTTACATGATTTGGATACCTCATTTTGCACACATAGCAGATTGTTTACATGAGCTGTTTCGAAAGGGGCATAAATTATTTTGGAATGAGAGCCACACTAGAGCCATGCGAAGAATGAGGAAGTTAGTGCACATTTTTTGGAAGATGGTGAAAAGATGGTTTGGGCTGTATATAGTCAAACATGTTTTTGACATAATTGGATGGGATAGTGCTTAGAGTGCCTATTGCAGGAAAAAGAATCAAGATTTTCAAGAAAAGAGATGATGAGGATTATGCATTGAAGGAATTTGCAAGAGAAGAGCAACGAGAAGAATCTCCAATAGAAGAGACAGATGATATGACAAATAATCTTGTTGATATACCGGAAATGCATAATGGAGAGATTGATATGTTTGAGGATCTTGATGATAATGATCATGGGTAGTTGGCCCATCCGGAGGATGCACATGATTAGAGGGGGTGGATGTCGTACTGCTGCGCATTCGAGGTATGAAATCCACCAAAATGTTGTGTGTGTGACATTTTTTACTTTGTACATACTTAGTCATTGTGTTTACATTTATTTTCTGCATGCGAGTATAGTGGAGAGAAGTTTGGAAGCATAGTAATGGAAATGTTTGGGAAGTTTGGATCAGTTTTAGAAGCACTAGAAGATCAATTACCATCTACCTTGGATTTTGCAATGGAGATTTTTGCTGTTGAAATGTTAAGGGTCTGGCAAGTAGTGCGGTTTTTGATACATATGGACTTGGTTAGGACTAGTTTCTGCTTCAAGAAAGGTTCTTTGTGATTTATTAAAAGATGGTTGTAGCTGTGTTCTGATTCTTGGAGGTGTTAGAGAGATGTTCTTTATGGAACATGACCGTGAGGTAGCTTATCTGAAGCAAAGAGTTGGTTTCATACGTGTAGCATGAGAGATAGGAGCTCCTTCAGTGCCTTGTTTTATATTTGGGCAGACCCATGTTTACAAGTGGTGGAAACCCAAAGGGAGGGTATACAATCAGATCTGTCGACTGCTTCGCTTTGTGCCACTTATGTTTTGGGGAATGTTTATACCTTTTTGTCATTTGATGCACGTTATTGTTGGGAAGGCTATTTTGAAATGTATAGCTATTTTAAAATGGGGGCTTTTTGGAGGGAGGAAAAAAAAAGGGGAAGGATGGCGCCCTGTGAGCGTGGAGAAAAGGCAGAGACAGGCACGGCATAGCGAGGACGCCACTGGATTGATCTGGGGGTCGCGCTTTGGTGGATATTGCATGAATCAAGGAGGGAAGAGGGGAGGATCGTCATCTGGTCCTGGAGGGCGAGCTCTACGTTCAGAGTGAGAGGAGCAAGACATCAAAAAAGGAAAAGCAACAGATGAACAGGTTAACAGAAAAAGAAATTGGAGTATCATCGTAATAGCACAGGAGCAAGAGCTTATGGAAGATCTTCGAGGTCCTGATTTTCAATCTGGGGGCCAAATTCTTGGCTCTCTTGGTATTTTTGAGGCATACAGAAGTGGAAAAGAGAAACGGGTAATACTAGGGGAGGAATGGTAAATTGTTTTGGAGAGCAGTGATTCTGAAGATGAAGCTGATGATAGCAATGTTGCTGCGAAGATTAGTGATCAATTTTCAGTTAAAATCCTTTTGAATACGAAAACTGTTATCATGGTGCAAGATGCTCAGCTCTAAAGCGCGCACACTTTACTGGCAACACTGAAATCCTGGGCCGTCTTCTATCAGCTTTGCTTGGATGGGCGAAAAGGAATGTACAGGTGCAACAGAAAAGAGGATGGAAGTTGTCTCTGATTTAGGGGGAGAGCAAAATCATCCTCGGCAAGAGAAGAGAGGCGGTGATCAGCCTGTTCGAAGAGCCTATCCGCAATCAAGACTTCTTCTACATGCCTGATTTTCTCACTCCTGTGGAGTAGCAATTTCATGTCGATTTTTTTATGCAAACAAGGAAAATGTACCTACCATCCCTTCTCCAGTGAAGTGTAGCCCTATTCAAAGCAAGTGACCAAGACCAGTTTTTTTAAATCCTGCTCCAGTCTGTTATCTCGCCAAAAAAATAACCATACCGAGTCTCGAAATGATCAACAACTTCCTTACGAAGAAGCTTCTAACGGCCCTGTCACTGAACTACAATCACATCCGTTGATGGCTCGTGCATATTATATCCCTCCCAATTCTAAAGCAAGGCTCCTGAATATTGGGATCAAATCGATAAAGCTACTTATAACTCTCTGATATCAACTGCATCTGATTTTGATGAGGGCTATATAACAGGTGTTGGTTGTGAAGAACAAATGCATTCTCACAAGATTGCGACGAGTCAGGAGAATTCAGGTGTGTTGTTGCCACATACTGAATATTGAAAGGCAGATGGTGAATTTAAATCTTAGGGAAGGCTCGAGCAGTTGAAGGTGTCACAAGAGCAACGTTGCATATAAGTTACATGTGTTTCTTCTCCCTTTCAAAGCAATGGAGCAGTAGGGTCTGGGAGTAGGAGCACCACATTTCCTGATTGTGAAAGAGTAGCAAGAGAAAAGTCTTTGCAGGAGCAGAATATGCTAAGAGAGGAGTGCCATAGGTTAACAGAAGACCCACTATTCGCACGGTACTTGCAGTGGCTGCCAGAATGACCACTATTCGCACGGTACTTGCAATGGCTGCCCACAAGAAGTGGCCAGTGTACCAAATGGATGTTAAGTCAGCGTTCTTAAATGGTGACCTCAAGGAGGAGGTGTACGTGGCTCAGCCACCAGGGTTTGAGGCCCCCCATTCTGAGAACAAAGTGTGTAAACTGAAGAAGGCATTGTATGGGCTGAAACAAGCCCCCAGAGCATGGTACCAGCGGATAGATAGGTTCTTTTTAAACCTAAACTTGAAAAGATGTGCCTCAGATGCTAACTTGTATGTTTACAGGGATGGTAAAAAGTCTGTAGTGATTGTCCTATATGTGGACAACCTTCTTATTACAGGTGACTATGAAGATATGATCAACCAAACTCGAAAGGCTTTGAGTTCTGAGTTTGAAATGACAGTCTTGGGCTTGTTGCACTATTGTTTGGGGATTGGAGTCTGGCAAGAGCCAGGAAAGATCTTCATCTCTCAGAAGAAGTATGCATGGGAGATCTTGAAGGCATTTGGCATGACCGAGTGCAAGGAGATAGCTACACCTATGGAGGTGAATGCAAAGTTATCTGTCGAGGATACATCAGCACTAGCAGACATTGGGAGGTATAGGAGGTTGGTCGGCAGTCTGATCTACTTGTGTAACACCAGACCAGATATCAGTTTTGTTGTTGGTGTTTTGAGCAGGTTCTCAAACAAACCTCATGAGTGTCATTGGAAGGCTAGGATGCGGGTGCTCAGATACTTGAAGAAAACTCTTCACTATGGTATCACATACAGTTTCGGAACTTCTCTTGTGGGGAACTGTGACTCAGATTGGGCAGGAGACATTGATTCCAGGAAGTCAGTTTCTGGTTATTGTTTCTCTTTGGGTTTAGGAATTTTCTCTTGGATTAGTAAGAAGCAACCAACAGTGGCATTGTCTTCTACCAAAGCAGAGTACAAGGCAGCTTGTTTTGCTGCATGTGAGGCCGTATGGTTAAGAAGGATTCTATGGCATATAGGAGTGCAGGATGAAGAGCCAACTATGCTGAGATGTGACAATCAGAGTTGCATCGCCATTGCCAAAAATCCAGTGTTTCATGCACGCACCAAACTTATAGAGATCCAGTATCACTATGTGCGTGATTTGATGGAGGATGGGATAGTGGAATTGGTCTACTGTCCAACAGAGGAGAATGGAGCAGATATCTTCACCAAAGCACTTACGAAGGATCTGCTTCAAGTTCATCTTCAGAGACTCGGCATTGGGCTGAGGAGATAGTTCACCTATGGGTGGACATTGAGGGGGGGTGTTAGATATGATCAATGCCCCACCCTCGTTAGGTGCTACCAATGATCCATGGTGCTCAAAGTTGTAAGGCCCCCATTATGAGGAGAAGCCAAATGTGAGCCCGGACATTGGTTGAGTCCTGACTTGTATATTAGATGAGGTCTATGTGACCGGATGGCAAAAAGGTGACTGTTGTGGGTCTAATCTTTGGGTTAGACAGAGTGGTTAAGCTGGTAGCAACTCGAGGCGCATTGCATCGAGTTGCGGTATAAGGGAGTTAAAAGGAGCCCCTATTGTGGGGTCTGGGGGCCGCGGAAGTGGCCCCTAGCTGGGGGGTCCCAGGAGGGCCAGCGGCCCCCCTGGTGGGGGTCCGGGGGCAGCGCCCCGGCCCGATGGTAAAGGGAATATTCCCTGGAATATTCCCTGGCCGACTAGTGGAGGCTCATATGGTAGGTCGGTCAGCACGCCGACCTAACAACCTTCGCGGGCTATAAAAGCTAAACCTCTTCGCAGCCATATCTCACTCATCTTTCACCCAGTCAGAGTTGTTATTCCAGCTAGCCTTAAGCTCTTCACCTATCTTCTGTCTAGATTGCCATCTAAGCTTCACACAGTGGAAGCGCACGGGTGGACAGAGCCATCTTTGTATCAGTTGTTTGGAGTTAAAGAATTTACTGATTCTCCTCTTATCTGTTGTGTACTCTCTATCTCTTTCTCAGATTCTGTTCGCTGCACCATGTAATATTTTACATACCCTGCACAAGAAACTTGACATGTAAAAAGGAACTTCAAAGATCCATATGATCATTATAGTAGAAGGATCTACAATGCTACTGAATTAAATCGGGTGTCCTAAAACCAGTGGACTGATAAGATTTGAAGTCATCTTGTATTTTGCAAACTTCATGGCAGTAATATAAATATTACTTGGCATCATTTTCTCGTCTTGCTTATTCATATGCTGGATCTTCTATCTTGAAATTCGTCAAGGTCCTCTGTGGTCGCAACTTTTCTTTTGAAAACCCTTTGACACCGTGTAGAGTGGAAGAAAGCCAAGAAGAAAGCAGCTGAGAAAGTGAAGAGTCACCAGCATGTAGAGGCGCAACGGATCCAAATGGAAACAGTGGGATCGTTGCATTACGGATCAGGTGACAGAGAGTCGTGGGAGGCAGAGTTTGTAAGTATATTTTGATTTCTAATTTTTTAAAATTTATATTTCTTTCAATTATTTATATATTTTAGTCTAATATATTGTGACTCATAATTGTTTGTATATCTCTAAATGTTTTGCAAACTACCATCGTTGGTAGGACAGCTACTCCTAGAGAGGTAGGTTACCATCGAGTCCATAACCGCGCAGTGACATGGCTTAACGTTTATGAGGAGGGTCTCATCACTGAGGACCAATACAACCGGGCCATGAGGATTCGACAGCTAGAGGAGGTATGTTTTTCTTACTTTCCTATTAAAAGTATAACTAATTAGAACTTTTTCTCCACCTTGTCTATGTAAGCAACCCTGATCTTTTGTGTGTGTAGGCAAACCCGGATGTGGAGCATAGCGAGAAGGGAGATAGCTACACTAGTAGCCATGGTGGAACTAGCGAGGATGTTTCCTCTTCAGATTCGTAGAGGAGTACCATATCTGGTCATGAGGCCTTCTTTTCTTGTATATGTATGATATCTCTTTGAGCCTACTGCTTGCGGCCACGCTTTAGGTCCCAAGCACTTAAACTTCCCTTGTAAATACTTTGATATATAATGAATACATGGACTTTTATTTTCAATTCTCATGCCCGTAAGATACATTGTCTTTTCCCCAAATACACAATCTGATGTATGGGAGGGGGGTTTTTTTTTTCCCAGTTCTGTTTTGTGCCTCTATCAGCGCGTCTAAATTGCAGATAATTCGCGTTTATTCACGCGTCTATAATGCAGACTACACGCGCTTATACACGAGCTTCATAATTCAAATTTAAAAAAGAAATTAAATATCTTTTTTTAAAAATGACATTTTTTGTTTTCCGTTCGCGTCTATCAGTGCTGCTTGTAAAAGTGCATCTACCAGCGTGTCTATATGCGCATGTATATATGCATCTATTGCGCGTCTATTTGTGCGTGTAAATTCGTTGATACATGCGATTATAGACGCAAAATGATAGACACACAAATAGAAGGGCGGATAGACACGCCCATAAGTTTTTCTCTATATTCAAAAATTGCATCTAAATGTGCGTCTATGAGGCCTTTTTGTTGTAGTGAATCCTGATTTATAGTGTTTTAGGCGAACAGAATGGGAATATGTCCTATGGGCAGAGAGGTCGAGCTTTGCATCCCTCGTGTTTTCCATTCTCCTTGAACCAAGTACAACATGGATCCGCGCCGGCCGTCGCGTTTCTGCGTAAAATAGTTCGCTTAGTGGTCAACGCTAGTTGCTATTTAGAAAATTAACCATTAGGGAAAACCCTTATTCAGGTCGGTCCTAAGCGGGAAGTCCTAGATTGCAAACCCCATAACATTCCATGGGAGTGCCAGGCAGAGCTTTCTAGACTCTCTTTCCGATAGAATGTTAAGGCGTGTCCTGAAAGGGAACAGGTGGACACGTTACACTTGGTATCAGAGCGAACCAACGAAGGATCTGTCTTTATAAGAAATCTTAACAAGAAGAAGTAAAGAAAATGTTGCTGTTAAGAACATTTCCTTACTTTCAATGCTGTCTTGCAGAATTATGAAGCATGGAACAAATTCTTAGTATTCCAAGTCATGTTTATGACCGCGATGTATTCCTTAGATTATCGACAAAGGATCGATATGATGAACATCCTAGACCATATTTATAATCCATCTCCTTTGTATGTGGAACGGAGATGGACAGGTGACTCAGGAATCTACTACATAGCTGCCCACCGGTTTGCGTATCTTCGAACCAACCTAAAGAGAATCAAGTGGTTGGAGGACTTGAAGATCGTGAAGCTGTTCATTTTTGTTGAGGCTCACGTAAACACAACTTTACATATCAAAGGTTAGAGGGTTGAACTGAACTCATATGTATATGAGGAAGTGACCCGCATAATCCCCGCCGACACGATCAAGGTGTTGGGACGCTACGAGAAGAATGGGTACCAAAGGAAAGGATACCCTAATCTTCCTATGACTTATCATTTCGTGAAGATCCATGACCCAAAACCATGCTATTATCCAATTTCCGTGGCTAAATGTAATACAACATTATTCTCCACGAACTAATGTAGTAGTTTCTCTACCATCCCAAGAAGTATTGTACTCCGAAAGGGCTATGCCCATATGAATGAAATAAGACTTTTTTTTATCAATGATTGTCTTGTCTATGAGTATTGATAAAAAGTTAAGTGGCTAGTTTCTTCGGGGTTGAAAGCTGATTTGGATATGAAATATAATCATAACAGTTAGCAAGTTGTTAATGTTAAGAATTCTCTATCTAGGCACAACCCCAAGTACAGATTCCCAATCCATCCCCTACATCAAGTACAGCCGTGATTCAGGAGAAGAAGTTTCTTCTCAAGCAGATCAAGCCACCAGAATTTGATGGGAAAGGAAGGAGTGTCCAAGCGGATGCTGAGATTTGGATAGAGTCCATGGAAGATTACTTTGAAGCAGCCAGTACTGCACCCGCCAACTTGGCAATGCTCACCAAGTTGAAGCTCACCGACGGCGGCGAAGCCTAGCTTTGGTGGAAGCAATGGTGTAGAGACCAAGGGATCTCGAAAGGATCTATTACTGGGAAAAGCTGAAGAAAGCTATGCAAGGAAGATACTTACCACCTGCATATCGAATGCAGAAAATGAATGAGTTCTATGAGCTAAAACAGTTGGGTCTGACTCTTGACGCATACTACTCAAAATTCCTCTCACTTTTGAAGTATGCACCACAGATGCATATGACACAACAAGTGTCAAATTTTTGTGCCGGTTTAAACCCACCTGTGAACACGTGCCTCGAATCTATGCACCCAATAGATCTACAGGATGCACTCATTCGAGCTGCACCCATAATTCAGGAGGTGCAGGCTAGATCAAGAAGTAACAAGACTTGTTCTTATAATGATCAGAACAGAGGAGCATATAGGCCCCAAGTCAAGAGAGTTCAAGGTCAAAACTGGGGACAAAGGAAGAAAGCAAGGACCAATAATCTCAATAACTTTGTCCCTACCCAAAGTAATGGCCATAATATTCATTGTTACCACTGCAACGAGCCCCCTCATTTGAAAAGGCAATGTCCCAAACTTGGTGAAGGACAACCTTAAGCTCCTTTCCAAGGAACCACCCGTGGCCAAGGAGCCACCACCCAAGGTAGAGGAAGAACTGCCTATGTTTCCAACACGGAATTGTGCAAAGAAGAAGACCTGACCATGGAACCAGAGTTTCAAAGGGCAACAATCCATGCCGCTCTTCACAAGAAAGGCTCGAATCACCAGTTTTCGGTGCTTCAAACACCATTAGACTATCAAGGTAAAGGTTTCAAAACCTTGATTGATTGTGGCAGTACGCATTCCTTTATCTCACTAGCTTGTCCAAGAAGATTAGGAATAGCCACAATAGAAGCACCTACCTTGCTTCTCGAATTAGTAAATGGTCATGAGGTCACTTATTCCAGGCAAACTGCTAAGGTGGAATTCTTTTTGGAAGGAATGTCGACTTTGGTCAAATTCAGGGTCATGAATCTAGGTATCCATGAGTGTTTGCTCGGAATGGATTGGCTTAAACTTAATGATGCCCACATTCATTGTGGAAAGGGCCAAGTTTCCTTTCAAAACTCTGAAGGGGAATTGGTCACAACTCAAGGAGAGGCTGGAAAGCCGAAAATTCAATTGGCTAAAGTATCTCGAATTATAAAGGGAGTTAGAAAGGACTACCTATCTACTTGATTAAGCTTAATAAGCTAGATGAGAAGCAGGAGTCTAGTGAATAACCTTCATGGCTAAAGGAGTACATGGAAGTATTTTCTGAAGAGCTGACGAAACTTCCGCCTCAAAGGAAAGTGGATCATGAGATCAAGCTAGTGCCGAGAGCTGCGCCAATTGCAAAGAGGCCTTATAGAATGTCCATCCCAAAAGCAATTGAGCTGAAGGAGGAACTCAAGCAACTATTAGATTAGGGCTACATCCGTCCTAGCAGTTTACAATGGGGAGCGCCAGTGTTGTTCCAGAAAAGAAAAGATAGAACGCTTCGACTGTGTACCAATTACAAAGGATTGAATCAATCAACAATTAAGAACAAGTACCCTATTCCTAGAATAGATGAGCTTCTTGACCATCTTCAAGGTGCGAAGATCTTCTCCAAGATTGATCTCAGGTCTGGATACTTTTAGATAAGGATCAAGGAAGAAGATATCCCAAAGACAGCCTTCAACACAAGATATGGACACTTTGAGTTCCTAGTCATGTCATTTGGGCTTACGAATGCACCTGCCACCTTCAATGGGTTAATACAGGATATTTTTAGGCCATATCTTGATGACTTCATACTCGTCTTCTTCGACAATACCTTAGTCTATTCCAAACAGGAAGAAGATTATGAATCCCAGCTTCGCATTGTCCTTAAGACAATGAGGGCACACAAGCTTTATACTAAGATGAAGAAGTGTGCATTCTTCAAACGTCAGATTGAATATTTGGGATTCATCGTATCAGCGAAAGAAATCTCAGTAGATCCAACCAAAGTGAGAGATGTTCTAGAATGGCCAATACCAATAACTCTCAAAGAAATACGCAGTTTTCTTGGATTGACAGGATGGTATAGGGTCTTCATAAAAAACTATGCTTTGATTACAGCACCTTTGACGGATCTACTGAAAAAGAAAACATCCATTGCATGGTCAACTCTACCGAACAATCCAACTTTGAGAGATAAAAGCAAAGTTTGGTATTAGCACCTATTCTGAAACTTTCAGACCTCAGTAAAGCAGTTCCAAGTAGTAACTAATGCTAGCACACTTGCCTTAGGATGTGTGCTTATGCAAGAAGGTCATCCTGTAGCATACTCTTCAAGGAAACTGAAGAACCATGAGAGGAATTATGCTACCCATGATCTAGAACTGTTAGCCATCATCCATGCTCTAAAGCTTTGGAAACACTACCTGTTGGGTAACAAGTTTACCCTAGTGACGGATCATAAATGTCTCAAGTGGATCTTTACCCAGAACGAGCTCAACATTAGGCAATGTCAGTGGATTGAAGTGCTAGAGGAGTATGATTTTGAAATCAAATACCGGCATGGAAAGGAGAATGTAGTTGCTGATGCACTCAGTCGCGCAAGGCATTCCTTAATTCTCTAATCTTGCAAAATTCATCAATAGCTAGATCTCTAGCCACAAAGATATCCATGCCAAACAACCCAATACTTGAGCTAGCTAGAGAAGAAGCATGCCATGATGGAGCCTATCAAAAGATGCTAAGGGGGATCCCTATCAAGGATTAGGATCAAAAGCTACACGCTAGGTATCATGAATTCTCTATCAATAATGGACTTGTCTACTATAGAATGAGATTATGCATACCGGCAAGCCAGTCACCAAACAGAACATACTGTGGAAAGCTCATGATTCCCTTTCTCAGGACATCTTGGCTATGCCAAGACCCTCAATGCAGTTAGAAAGAGCTACTATTGGGAGAGGCTTAAGGGTGACATTCTCAAGTATGTCACCGAGTGTTTGTCTTGTCAACGTATCAAAGCCGAACATGTCAAAATGCCAAGAAATTTGCAAATACTTAACATTCCCCAAATGAAATGGGAATTCATCAATATGGACTTTGTTGTTGGTCTACCCCAAGTTCAGGGAGGATACAACTCCATCATGGTTGTGGTTGATATGCTTACTAAGGTTGCACACCTTATTCCTAATAAGACAAGCTATAAAGCCTCAGACATTGCAAGGTTATTTATCAAGGAGATATTCAAGCTACATGGGTTGCCCAGAAGAATAATTAGTGATCGTGATTCTCTCTTCACACCACACTTCTGGAGAGCTATCTTTGAAGCCATTGGAACTCAACTCTGTTTTAGTACAGCTTACCATCCCCAAACCAATAATCAAACGGAGTGAGTCAACCATGTCATCGAAGATATGCTAAGGGCACATTGTTATTGTGAACCAAAAAGGTAGATTCAATACTTTCCATTGGGTAAATTTTCCTACAATGCTTCCTACCAACAAAGCATTTACATGACTCCTTTCCAAGCATTGCATGGGCATGACTGTCGACGTCCTTTAAACTTCTCAGATCCAACATTGAGGGTTGAAGCTTCAAGGCAGATGCTGGAAGAGATGGATGACCAAATGAAGTCAATAAGACAAGACATACAAGCCACCAAGGATAGACAGAAGGCATACGCAGATTTGAAACGTCAAGATAGAACCTTCAAGTAAGGAGACATGGTCTTTATTCAGGTACACCCAAAGAAGAGTTCCCTATCCTTAGGAGATTGCAAGAAGCTAAGTCCAAGGTATTGTGGACCATACAAGATCCTCAAGTGACTAGGAGCCAATGCTTATAGACTGCAACTCCCTGAGAACCTAAGTGTAATGTGTCCCCTAGTATCATCCAGGACACTCCTTAGCAGTCCATCGGAAAGGATGTCTAGAAAACTCCGCCCGGCACTCCCATGGAATGTACGGGTTTTGAGATCTAGGTCTTCCCGCGTCTGCCACGTAGCGGAAGTATCCTGGCCGTTTTCCACTTAGGATCGACCGGAATTAGGGTTTTCCTGTTTGGTCATTAGCTAATAGCAACTAGCGTCAGACCCGAGCGAACTACTTTACGCAGAAACACCAGGTCCAAAGCGTATTCATATTGCACTTGGTTCAAGGAGAATGGGAAACAAGAGGGATGCAAGGCTCAACCTCTCTGCCATAAGGCATAGTCCCATTCCGTTCCCCTAAAACAGCATAAATCGGGTAAGACATAACTCTAGGTCATCGTTCTCATTATTCATTTTGATGATGATGATCATCCCGCTGTTCTTCGAGATTTTTGAGAAAAGTTCCCAGTTATTCGAGACCACCCCACCGTAGGACGGACCCATGGCCCATCCTCCGCACTTTCATTGGTTTGTTTTAGTTATGTAATTATCTAACACATTAATTTGACATATAACAATCAGCTTCTTTAATTAACCCTATTAAGCACTGGTTCCTTCACGTAATCTTATCACGTGACATAGAAAAACAATATCAAGCAAGTTCTTTTAACATTTCATCATTATCTTTGAAATACAAGGAGTTTCGCTCCTAGGCTTGTCCATAATCCGCCTGGAGGCTATCCAGTAATCTCCAGGGATCACTATTCCAACCATCAACTAGTATGCGGGCCTCGAGATCCAATCCCGAGTCACGTTAGCCTCTTGTGCAGGACCCAGAAGGTGAGGGATTTACGGCCAGAGCCCCCCTGGCACCCAAGCATCCTCCTACTCCAAGTAGAACTCAATAGAGAGACCTCTCGCAGCGGGATCGGTCCACGTTCCCAGCACAGTCAACAACTCCCTTGGTTAGGGTTAGGCAGGTAGTCAGGGGTAACTGAAACTGCCTCTTCCTTCAGGCCTTTAACCTGAAGTATAGGTACTCATTTAATTTGTAATTCATAATTCAAACAGAGCCCTAAAATCTCTAGCAAGCACAAACATTTCCATTAAACAATCCAGTTGTTTGGCAAACTACTAAGGAAGTGTTCTTTCCTTTTTGAGTGTATCAGCACTCGTTCCCAAGGTGTCTTGTAAATTGGCAAGATCTTTTACATTCCGGTGTAGGGCATACCCAACTTGGTTAACCCTAAAGTTCCTTAGATATGCTAGTTTCCGATTTACAACTTTCCTTATTTAGAAGGATATCCAAAAATACGTCTTTTTGCAAGATAACTTGCGTAGGGATCTGCCATCCTTGATGAGGGTTTTTACCCTTTCTCCTTGTGAATCAATCACAAGACTAAATGATTTCGTACTTGTTGCGCAAGTCCTGCGATGGAATAATCTGTTAAGATCCTTTAAGCTGACGTATTCCAGGCCTAGGGTTTCTTCTTTTAAGAACCTTAGGGACAAACCCTAGTTCCTTATCTTTACGAATTTATTGTCCCTACAGTATGGAAAGTAGTCAAGTGTTTAGGGTATGAATGTTTCTATGTTTAGATTGGTTCAGTTATCTTTTGGAAGGTAATATTAACCGTCTTGTCATGGTTTTGCTATCCTTGTGACAATTTACTTTCTAGTCAATACAGTTTAATTTAACTTCCGTTTTCCTTAAAGATGAACTCATGCCAAATAACAACAATTGCCTTGCTAAGATGTGCAATTAGCAAAGATAACTCCCTAGTAATTTGAGCATCAAAAGAAACCTTTCATGAATTTAACCATTTACAATGATTCGTTGCGAAAGGAATAAGACTAATGGTGCAAGATATAATTTCTACACCTTAGGTTTTAACTAAAATATACTACTATAGTAAATGGATAATCTTGCTCGTAATTTATAATGCTTGATGCAATTTGAAGAAAACTAAGTTCTATACATTGTCATTCATAAGCTAAACTCCTTCGTTACAAATAACTCGAACAAATATATCCTATCCTTAACAATTTTTCTTTGCATGATCGACTTAAAACTGAATTAAAGCCAAGAAGAAAAACCTGGTTTTGGGGTGAGATATCCACATGGATACCGGGAGATGACCCTCCCGCAGCTACACCTTGGACTTTCTTGGGCGGCATCGTAGTTCAAATGTGAGATAGCCTTTTTCACTTTCTTCTGGAATTCCACCGTCTCTTTGAAAAAAAAAGGGTGTGGTTTTGCAACCACAAGAACCCTTGGAGGACTTTGACTTGGGGTAGAAGGAATAGAAAGCACTTATTCTCCTTCCTTCCCTTTCTTTTATCTTTTTCACACTCTTCCTCCTTCACTCCTTCTTTTCACTCCCTCTACTTTCCCTCCCTATCTTTTATCTCACAGCAACTTTTCCCTTACGGGATATCCTCCGAGGCCATGATGATGATTTGGATTTTGAAGTTTAGGGAGGAAAAATAATAATAATGGGGATACAGGGGATTAAGAAGAAATCTTAGGGAGCTGGGGATAAAAAAGAGTCATGAGGGGGTGAAAAAAAAAAACCTTTAGGGGAGTAAACCACGGGGGGGGGGGGGGGGGGGAAGGGGGTGTGGTTCCCAAAAACCATGGGAAGGGGGCTAAGGGGATTTTTAAAACCTGAGAGGGGGGTGTGTTGGTTCCCAAGGCCAAGGGAGGGCCTTAAGGGGAAAAGGGAATTTAAGACCTAGGGGGGGGAATAATAAGGAGAATTTTGGTGGGGGAAAAACGCTTATAGAGCCTTAAGGGGGAAATTCCAGGGGGTAATGTTAAAGGCTTATAAGGAATTTTATATGGGAGGGGGGGAAAAGCTTAAGGATACCATATGAAGACCCTTTTAGGCAATTTGGGGGGAAAAGGGGGCTTATAGAAAGCTCACAGGAAAGGGGGCTTCCTAAGGTCCTTGGAAGCTTCCCAGGAAGCTTCTTTTGGGGGGGGGGGTGTCGTGGAGAAACCACGTGGGCAATATGTGGCGGCTGTATTCATTGGCAACTGGCGATGTCTTCTTCAGCCCCAGCGGCTTCACAACCCTCTATACGACAAAGCTGGAGACGTCTTTCTTCCCCACGCCTAATTGCTTCCTCACAACGATGATGCTCTCCACTCTCTCTCTCGACACAACTGCAGCGTATGCTCCTCCACAACTCCTTCAGCCTCACGATGGCAGCTGGCAGACGTTCTACGCAATCTTTCCGTTTTCACGACTTTAGCCTCCTCCTTCCCTCTGACAACCTCCTATTATTATCTTCCTCCCCCTTGGTGGTGATGTTAGTAGCCTCACAACCCTTCTTCCTCTCTTCCTCACGGCTCCAGCCTCTGATCTCTAGCGCCCCCCTCGTTTAAATAGTGCAGGGGAGGGGGATCTTTCCTCCCTGCATGTCATCACGCATGTTCCCCTCCCTCATCCCGAGCTCCACCAAGGAGCTTAATGGCTCCTTCTATTTCCCCTCCCCCTCCAGCTTGTCAGTCGGGTGGAGGGACAGGGGAGGAAATTTAAAAGAAAAATATTTATCCAAAATCATATTCATTTGAGGCAATTCACACGGAATATTACATTCTCTCCCCCTTGGAGGAATCGAGATGTCCTCATCTTGAGATAAACTGGGGATATTGATGGTTGAGAGAGCTTTCATCTATCCAAGTGGCATCCTCTTCGGGATAATCTTTCCACTGGACGAGGCATTCTCTCAGGGTTCTAGATCTTAACTGTCTTTCCCTAACATCTAAGATCCTATCTGGCCTTAGTTCAAGGATTCCTTGACTAGGCATTAGAATTTGTTGGTCATCAAGTACATGATTAGGGTTGGGTACATATTTCTTCAATAGGCTGATATGGAATACATTGTGAACCTTTAAATTCTCAGGGAGTTGCAATCTATAAGCATTGGATCCTAGGCATTTGAGGATTTTGTACGGCCCAGAATACCTTGGAATTAGCTTCTTGCATTCTCCTAGGGATAGAGAAGTCTTTTTAGGGCGTACACAAATGAAGACCATGTCTCCTTCTTCGAAGACTCTATCTTGACGTTTCAAATCTGCGTATGCCTTTTGCCTTTCCTTGGCCGCTTGTATGTCTTGTCTTATTGACCTTATTTGATCATCCATGTCCTCCAACATTTGTCTTGAAGCTTCAACTCTTAGGGTTGGATCAGAAAATTTTAGGGGACTTCGACAATCATGACCATACAATGCCTGGAAAGGGGTCATTTGAATGCTCTGTTGTGGTAAGAAGCATTGTAGGCAAATTCAACTAATGGCAAGTATTGAATCCACCTCTTCAGCTCTCGACAGTAGTATGCCCTAAGCATATCCTCCATGATTTGATTTACTCGCTCTGTTTGGCCATCCGTTTGGGGATGGTAGGCGGTGCTAAAACAGAGTTGAGTCGCAATAGCTCCAAAGATAGCTCTCCAGAAGTTGATGTGAAGAGAGAATCTCGATCACTAATGATTCTTCTAGGTAACCCATGTAGCTTGCATATCTCCTTCATAAACAATCTCGCAATGTCGGAGGCTTTATAATTTGTCTTTACTGGAATCAGGTGTGCAACCTTGGTAAGCATGTCAACCACAACCATAATGGAATTGTATCCTCCTTGGACTTTGGGTAAGCCCACAACAAAATCCATACTGATCAATTCCCATTTCATTTGGGGAATGTCAAGCGTTGTAGTTTCCCTGGCATCATGACATGTTCGGCTTTGATACATTGGCAAGACAAACACTCAGTGACATACTTGGGAACGTCACCTTTAAGCCTCTCCCAGTGGTAGCTTTTCCTAACTGCATTAAGAGTCTTAGCATAGCCAGGATGTCCTGCGAAAGGAGAATCATGAGCTTCCCATAATATATTCTACTTAAGTGGTTGGCTTGCTGGTATACGCAGCCTTGTTCTGTAGTAGACAAGTCCATTATCAATGGAAAATTCCTGATACTTAGCTTGCAACTTCTGATTTTGCTCCTTGGTAGATATTTCCTTTATCATTGTTTGGTAGGCCAAATCATGGCATGCTTCCTCTCTAGCTAGTTCAAGTATAGGGTTGTTTGGCATAGATACTTTTGTAGCCAGAGATCTGGCCGTTGATGGATTTTGCAAGATGAGGAAATTTAGGAATGCCTTGCGATTGAGTGCATCGGCAACTACATTCTCTTTCCCTGGTCGATACTTGATTTCAAGATCATATTCCTCCAATACTTCAATCCACCTACGTTGCCTCATGTTGAGCTCGTTCTGGGTAAAAATCCATTTGAGACTCTTATGATCGGTTACTAGAGTAAACTTGTTACCCAACAGGTAGTGTCTCCAAAGCTTTAGAGCATGGATGACAGCTAGTAATTCCAGATCATGCGTGGCATAATTCTTCTCATGACTCTTCAATTTCCATGAAGAGTATGCTACTGGATGGCTTCCTTGCATAAGTATACACCCCAAGGCAAGAATGCTCGCATCAGTTACTACCTCGAACTCCTTATTGAGGTCAGGAAGTTTTAGAATAGGTGCTGATACCAAACTTTTCTTCAATTTGTCGAAGCTATTTTGTTTAGAAGTTGACCATGTAATGGAAGTCTGCTTCTTTAGTAAGTCTATAAGAGGTGTTGCAATCAAAGCATAGTTTTTGATGAAGACCCTATACCATCCTATCAATCCAAGAAAGATACTTATCTCCTTGACGGATACTGGTATTGGCCATTCAAGCACATCTTTGACCTTGGCTGGGTCTACTGATATTCCTTTTGATGACACTATGAATCCCAGATATTCAATCTGACGCTTGAAGAATGCACACTTCTTTATTTTTGCATACAGCTTATGAGACCTCATTGTCTCAAGGACAATCCGAAGTTGAGGTTCATGATCTTCTTCCTGTTTAGAATAGACTAAAGTGTCATTGAAGAAGACAAGCATGAAATCATCAAGATATGGTCTAAAGATATCTTGCATTAATCTGTTGAAGGTGGTAGGTGCATTTGTAAGCCCGAATGACATAACCAGGAACTTAAAGTGCCCATATCTTGTATTGAAGGCCGTCTTTGGAATATCTTCTTCCTTGATCCTTATCTAATAGTAACCTAACCTGAGATCAATCTTGGAGAATATCTTTGCACCTTGAAGATGATCAAGAAGCTCATCTATTCTAGGAATAGGATACTTGTTCTTGACTGTTGATTGATTCAACCCTCGGTAATCAATACATAGTCAAAGTGTCCCATCCTTCTTTTTCTGGAATAGTACTGGAGCTCCCCACGGTGAATTGCTAGGCCAGATGTAACCCTCATCCAATAGTTGCTTGAGTTGTTCCTTCAACTCAATTGCTTCCGGTATGGACATTCTATAAGGTCTCCTTGCAATTGGTGCAGATCCAGGAACTAGCCTAATCTCATGATCTACTTCTCTTTGAGGCGGAAGTTCAATCAATTCCTTAGGGAATACGTTAATGTATTCCTTTAGCTAAGAAGGTCCTTCATGAGACTCTTGCTTTTGATCTAACTTGTTGAGTTTGATCAGGTAAACGGGTAATCCTTTTCTTACTCCTTTTATGATCCGAGATACTTTGGCTAATTGGATTCCTAGCACTCTTGCCTCACCTTGAGTTGTGACAAATTCCCTTTCAGAGTTTCGAAAGGAAACTTGACCCTTTTCAGAATGAATGTGGGCGTCATTAGGCTTAAGCTAATCCATCCCAAGTAGACACTCATGGATCATGACTCTGAATTTTACTAAAGTCTTCTTTCCTCCCAGAAAGAATTCCACCTTAGCAGTTTGCCTGGTACAAGTTACCTCACGACCGTTTGCCAATTCCACAAGCAGGGTAGGTGCTTCTACTATGGCTATTCCTAATCTTTTTGCACATGCTGGTGAGATAAAGGAATGTGTACTGCCACAATCAATCAAGGTCTTGAAACCTTTACCTTGATAGTCCGACGGTGTCTGAATCACCGAGAACTGGCAATTCGGCCCTTTCTTGTGTAAAGCGGCATGGACTATCGCTCTTTCGAATTCTACTTCCATAGTCGGATCTTCCTCATCTTCTTCTTTGTATCTTTGCCTATTGGCAATGCAGGCAGTTCTTTCTCTTCCACGGGTGGTGGCTCCTTGACCGCGGCCTGCACCTTGGAAAGGCATTTGACAATGTCCCCCACTAAGCTTGGGACATTGCCTCTTGAAGTGACCGAGTTCGTTGCAGCGGAAACACCAGAGGTTTCGGCCATTACTTTGAGTAGGAACAAAGTTGTTGAGGTTATTTGTCCTTGATTCCTTCCTTTGTCCCTGATTGTGACCCTGAACTCTCTTTATTTGAGGTCTGAATGCTCCTCTGTTCGGGTCACTTTAGGACCAAGTTTTGTTACCCCTTGGTCTAGCTTGCACCTCCTGAATTATAGGCGCCGCTCGAATGAGTGCATCCTGAAGATCAGATGGACGCATAGATTCGAGACAGGTATTTACGGGTGGATTTAAGCCCGCACAAAATTTAGACACCTGCTGTGTCATGTCCATCTGTGGTGCATACTTTAAGAGTGAGAAGAATTTAGAGTAATATGCGTCGAGGGTGAGCCCTAGCTATTTTAGCTCGTAGAACTCATTCATTTTTTGATACGATATGCAGGTGGTAAATATCTTCACTGCACGGCTTTCTTCAACTTTTCCCAGGTAATGGATCCCTCTGAAGTCCCTTGATCCCTGCACCATTGCTTCCACCAAAGTCTGGCTTCGCTGGTGAGTTTTAACTTGGCGAGCATGGCCTGATTGGTAGGTGCAGTACCAGTTGCTTCAAAGTAATCCTCCATGGATTCAATCCAAATTTCAGCATCAACCTCGATGAATCTGCCTCTCCCGTCAAACTCGGGTGGCTTTATCTGCTTGAGAAGGAACTTCTTCTCCTGGGTCACAACAGTACTTGATGTAGGAGGTGAATTTGGAACCTGTACTTGGGGTTGTGCGTGGATAAAAGTTTTCTTAACGTTATTATATGATAATCGATGTTAGCTTATCTTTCACTTTTAGGTCAATTATCTCGTAAACAATGTAGCTACTTAACTTTTTAACATCTCTTATACACAGCCAGATATTGATAAAAGAAGTCTTTATTTGTATTTACATGGGCATAACCTTATACAACGTTTCATGTGATGATAATCCAATCATTACATTCAGTTTGGGGAGAACAATGTTGTATTGCATTTGTCTATAGGAACTATGTAATAGTAGGGTTTTGGGTCATGGATCTTTAGGAATCGATAGTTCATTGGAAGTTCAGGATACCCTTTCTGTTGGAATCCATACTTCTCATGGCGGCCCAACACTTTAATCCTGTCAGCTGGGATTACACGGGTTACTTCCTCATATACATATGCGTTCATTTCAACCCTTCGACCTTGAATATGTAAAGTTGAATTTAGGTGAGCTTCCACAAAAATGAAGAGCTTCACGACTTTCAAATCTTCCAACCACTTGATCCTCTTTAGGTTAGTCTGTAGATAAGCAAACCGGTGGGCGGCTATATAGTAGATTCCTAAAGACCCCGTCCATCTTCGTTCTATGTATAAAGATGATGGATTATAAATATGCTCCAAGATGTTCATCATCCCAATTCTTTGTCTATAAAGGGGAGAATGCATTGCAGTCATAAACATGACCCGAAATACCAAAAACTTGTTCCACGCTTCATATTTCTGCAAGATAGCATTTGAAGATGAGAAAATGTTTGGACAACAATAATTTCTTTACTTCATTTTATTGAGATCTCATAAAAACAATTCCGTTGTTGGTAGGCTCTGATACCAACTATAACGTGTCCCCTAGTATCATCCAAGACATGCCTTAGCAGTCCATCGGAAAGGATGTCTAGAAAACTCCGCCTGGCACTCCCATGGAATGTGTAACGCGTCCCCTAGTATCATCCAGGACATGCCTTAGCACTCCATCGGAAAGGATGTCTAAAAAACTCTGCCCGACACTCCCATGGAAAGTTACGGGTTTTGCGATCTAGTTCTTCCCGTGTCTGCCACGTAGCGGAAGTATCCTGGCCGTTCCCACTTAGGATCGACCGGAATTAGGGTTTTCCTAATGGGTCATTAGCTAATAGCAACTAGCGTCAAACCCGAGCGAACTACTTTACGCAGAATCGCCAGGCTCGAAGCGGATTCACGCTACACTTGGTTCAAGGAGAATGGGAAACGAGAGGGATGCAAAGCTCAACCTCTCTGCCATAAGGCATAGTCCCATTCCGTTCCCCTAAAACAACGTAAATTGGGTAAGATGTAACTCTATCGGGTAAGATTTAACTCTAGGTCATCGTTATTCTTTTTGATGATGATGATCATTCCGCTGTTCTTCGAGATTTTTGAGAAAAGTTCCCGGCTAACCGGGACCACCCAACCGTAGGACGGACCCATGGCCCATCCTCCACACTTTCCTCGGTTTGTTTTAGTTATGTAATTATCTAACACATTAATTTGACATATAACAGTGAGCTTCTTTAATTAATCCCTTTAAGCACTGGTTCTTTCACGTAATCTTATCACGTGACATAGAAAAACAATATCAGGCAAGTTCTTTTAACATTTCATCATTTTATATTTGAAATACAAGGAGTTCCGCCCGTAGGCTTGTCCATAATCTGCCCGAAGGCTATCCAGTAATCTCCAGGGATCACTATTCCAAGCTTCCGCCCGTCAACTAGTATGCAAGCCTCGAGATCTAATCCCGAGTCACGTTAGCGTCTTGTGCATGACCACGAAGGCGAGGGATTTATGGCCAGAGTCCCCCCGTGGCACCCAAGCGTCCTCTTGCTCCAAGTAGAACTCAACGGATAGACCTCTCACAGCGGGTTCGGTCCACGTTCGCGGCGCGGTCAACAACACCCTTGGTTAGGGTCAGGCAGCCAATCGGGGGTAACTGAAGCTGCCTCTCCCTTCAGGCCTTTAACCTGAAGTATAGGTACTCATTTAATTTGTAATTCATAATTCAAAAAGAGCTCTAAAATCTCTAGCAAGCACAAACATTTCCGTTAATCAACCGAGTTGTTTGGCAAACTGCTAAGGAAGTGTTCTTTTCTTTTGAGTGTAACAACACTCGTTCCCAAGGTGTCTTGTAAATTGACAAGATCTTTTACATTCCGTTGTAGGGCATACCCAATTTGGTTAACCCTAAGTACCTTAGATATGCTAGTTTCCGATTTACAACTCTCCTTATTTAGAAGGATATCCAAAAATACGTCTTTTTGCAAGATAACTTGCGTAGGGATCTGCTGTCCTTGATGAGGGTTTTTACCCTTTTTCCTTTTGAATCAATCACAAGACTAAATGATTTCATACTTGTTGCACAAATCCTACGATGGAATAATCTGTTTAGATTCTTTAAGCTGACGTATGTTAGGCCTAGGGTTTCTTCTTTTAAGAACCTTAGGGACAAACCCTAGTTCCTTATCTTTACGAATTGATTGTCCCTACAGTAAGGAAAGTAGTCAAGTGTTTAGGGTATGAATGTTTCTATGTTTAGATTGGTTCAGTTATCTTTTGGAAGGTAATATTAATCATCTTGTCATGGTTTTGCTATCCTTATGACAATTTACTTTCCCAATTAATATAGTTTAATTTAACTTCCGTTTTCCTTAGAGATGAGGTCATGCAAACTAACAACACTTGCCTTGCTAAGATGTGCAAATATTCAAGATAACTTCCTAGTAGTTTGAGCATCGAAATAAACCTTCATGAATTTAACCATTTACAATGATTTTTTGCGAAAAGAATAAGTCTAGTGGTGCAAGATATGATTTCCACATCTTAGGATTTAACTAAAATATACTACTATAGTAAATGGATAATCTTGCTCGTAATTTATAATGCTTGATGCAATTTGAAGAAAACTAAATTTTATATATCGTCATTCATAAGCTAAACTCCTTCATTACAAATAACTCGAACAAATATATCCTATCCTTAACAATTTTTCTTTGCATGATTGACTTAAAACCAAATTAAAGCCAAGAAGAAAAACCTGGTTTTGGGGTGAGATATCCACATGGATACCGGGTGATGACCCTCCCGCAGCTACACCTTGGACTTTCTTCGGCGGTGTCGTAGTTCGAATGTGAGATAGCGTTTTCCTCTTTCTTCTGGAATTCCATCGGCTTCTCCTTCCTTCCCTTTCTTTTATCTTTTACCCACTCTTCCTCCTTCACTTCTTCTTTTCACTCCCTCTATTTTCCCTCCCTATCTTTTATCTCATGGCTATTTTCCCCTTACGGGATACCATCCGAGGCCATGATGATGGTTTGGATTTTTAGGTTCGGGGGGGGGGGGGGGGGGGGAAATAATAATGGGGATACGGGGGATTAGGAAAAAAGCTGAGGGAGTTGTGGGAAAATGAGAGTTATGAGGGGGGTTGAAGAAGGGTTAAAAGGGTTATAAGGGGGTGAAAAAGGTCTTAGGGGATTTAAAACCGGGGGGTAGGTTCCCAAAGTCTAACGGGGGGCTTAAGGGGAAAAGGGAATTTAAAAGTCCTGGGGGGGTTTAAAACCGGGGGGGGGGGGGTAACAAAGGGGGTTTAGGGAGGATTAAACCCGAGGGAAGAAACAAAGGGGGCTTAGGGGGGGATTAAACCCGAGGTGGGGGGAAACAAAGGGGGTTTTTAATGGAAAGCGGGGTTAAAGGACTTTCAAGGAAATATCAATGAGAAAGGGGGCTTAAAGATCCCCCCTTAGAAGCTTCCAAGAAGCTTCTTGGAAGCTTCTGAACTAATGTACGTGGTGTGTGGAGGATGACAAATTCCTGACGGCTCTTCGTGGACTGGATGGCGATGGCAACGGCGGCCTCAGGATGTAGGCCATAGCAGCCTTCTGTCCTCCACCCTTGGCTCGGTGTTATGGCGGCACTCTCCTCTTCGCAATCACAGCAGTGTTGTCCTTTTCATCCTTCCGCCTCTATTTCTGACGACTCCAACCTCCTCCCTATCCCCAGCGGCCCCCCCCTCGTTTAAATAGTGGAGGGGAGGGGGATATTCCCTCCCTGCGTGTCATCACACATGTTCCCCCTCCCTCCATAAGGCTCCACCAAGGAGCTTAATAGCTCCTTCTATTCCCCTCCCCCTCCAGCTCGTCAGTCAGCTGGAGGGATAAGGGGGGAATTAAAAAAAAATTCATTTCTCCCATTTTTTCATATTCATTTGAGACAGGTTCATGCGTTTAGTAAAACGGAATGTTACATTCTCTCCCCCTTAGAGGAATCGAGATGTCCTCATCTCGAAATAAACTGGGGATATTGTTGGTTGAGTGTGCCTTCATCTATCCAAGTGGCATCCTCTTCGGGATAATCTTTCCAATGGACAAGGCATTCTCTCAAGGTTCTGGATCTTAATTGTCTCTCCCTAACATCTACGATCCTATCTGGGCTTAGTTCAAGGACTCCTTGACTAGGCATTACAATTTGTTGGTCATCAAGTACATGATTAGGGTTGGGTACATATTTCTTCAATAGGCTGATATGGAATACATTGTGAACCTTTAGGTTCTCAGGGAGTTGCAATCTATAAGCATTGGGTCCTAGGCATTTGAGGATTTGCATTTGAGGATTTAATATGGCCCACAATATCTTGGACTTAGCTTCTTGCATTCTCCTAGGGATAGAGAACTCTTTTTAGGGCGTACACGAATGAAGACCATGTCTCCTTCTTCGAAGACTCTATCTTGACGTTTCAAATCTGTGTATGCCTTTTGCCTATCCTTGGCCACTTGTATGTCTTGTCTTATTGACCTTATTTGATCATCCATGTCCTCCAACATTTGTCTTGAAGCTTCAACTCTTAGGGTTGGATCAGAAAAGTTTAGGGGACTTCGACAATCATGACCATACAATGCCTGGAAAGGGGTCATTTGAATGCTCTGCTGTGGTAAGAAGCATTGTAGGCAAATTCAACTAATGGCAAGTATTGAATCCACCTCTTCAGCTCTCGACAGTAGTATGCCCTAAGCATATACTCAATGATTTGATTTACTCGCTCTGTTTGTCCATCCGTTTGGGGATGGTAGGCGGTGCTAAAACAGAGTTGAGTCCCAATAGCTTCAAAGATAGCTCTCCAGAAGTGTGATGTGAAGAGAGAATCTCGATCACTAATGATTCTTATAGGTAATCCATGTAGCTTGAATATCTCCTTGATAAACAATCTCGCAATGTCGGAGGCTTTATAATTTGTCTTTACTGGAATCAAGTGTGCAACCTTGGTAAGCATGTCAACCACAACCATAATGGAATTGTATCCTCCTTCGACTTGGGGTAAGCCCACAACAAAATCCATACTGATGAATTCCCATTTCATTTGGGGAATGTCAAGCGGTTGTAGTTTCCCTGGCATCATGACATGTTCGGCTTTGATACGTTGGCAAGACAAGCACTCAGTGATATACTTGAGAACGTCACCTTTAAGCCTCTCCCAATGGTAGCTCTTCCTAACTGCATTAAGAGTTTTAGCATAGTCAGGATGTCCTGCGAAAGGAGAATCATGAGCTTCCCATAATATCTTCTGCTTAAGTGACTAGCTTGCTGGTATACACAGCCTTGTTCTGAAGTAGACAAGTCCATTATCAATGGAAAATTCTTGATACTTAGCTTACAACTTCTGATTTTGCTCCTTGGTAGATATTTCCTTTATCATTGTTTGGTAGGCCAAATCATGGCATGCTTCCTCTCTAGCTAGTTCAAGTATAGGGTTGTTTGGCATAGATACCTTTGTAGCCAGAGATCTGGCCGTTGATGGATTCTGCAAGATTAGGGAATTTAGGAATGCCTTGCGACTGAGTGCATCGGCAACTACATTCTCTTACCCTGGTCGGTACTTGATTTCAAAATCATATTCCTCCAATACTTCAATCCACCAACGTTGCCTCATGTTGAGCTCGTTCTGGGTAAAAATCCATTTGAGACTCTTATGATCGGTTACTAGAGTAAACTTGTTACCCAACAGGTAGTGTCTCCAAAGCTTTAGAGCATGGATGACAGCTAGTAATTCCAGATCATGCGTGGCATAATTCTTTTCATGACTCTTTAATTTCCTTGAAGAGTATGCTACTAGATGACCTTCCTGCATAAGTACACACCCCAAGGCAAGAATGCTAGCATCAGTTACTACCTCAAACTCCTTATTGAGGTCAGGAAGGTTTAGAATAGGTGTTGATACCAAACTTTGCTTCAATTGGTCGAAGCTATTTTGTTCGGAAGTTGACCATGTAATAGAAATCTGCTTCTTTAGTAAGTATGTAAGAGGTGCTGCAATCAAAGCATAGTTTTTTATGAAGACCCTATACCATCCTATCAATCCAAGAAAGCTACGTATCTCCTTGACAGATACTGGTATTGGCCATTCAAGCACATCCCTGACCTTGGCCGGGTCTACTGGTATTCCTTCTGATGACACTATGAATCCCAGATATTCAATCTAACGCTTGAAGAATGCACACTTCTTCATTTTTGCATACAGCTTATGAGACCTCATTGTCTCAAGGACAATCCGAAGTTGAGATTCGTGATCTTCTTCCTGTTTAGAATAGACTAAAGTGTCATCGAAGAAGACAAGCACAAAACCATCAAGATATGGTCTAAAAATATCCTACATTAATCTATTGAAGGTGGTAGGTGCATTTGTAAGCCCGAATGACATAACCAAGAACTCAAAGTGCCCATATCTTGTATTGAAGGCCGTTTTTGGAATATCTTCTTCCTTGATCCTTATCTGATAGTAACCTGACCTGAGATCAATCTTGGAGAAGATCTTTGCACCTTGAAGACGATCAAGAAGCTCATCTATTCTAGGAATAGGATACTTGTTCTTGACTGTTGATTGATTCAACCCTCGGTAATCAATACATAGTCGAAGTGTCCCATCTTTCTTTTTCTGGAATAGTATTGGAGCTCCCCACGGTGAGTTGCTTGGCCGGATGTAACCTTGATCTAACAGTTTCTTGACTTGTTCCTTCAACTCAATTGCTTCCGGTATGGACATTCTATAAGGTCTCCTTGCAATTGGTGAAGCTCCAGGCACTAGCCTAATCTCATGATCTACTTCTCTTGGAGGCGGAAGTTCAATCAATTCCTCAGGGAATACGTCAACGTATTCCTTTAGCCAAGAAGGTCCTTCCTGAGACTCTTGCTTTTGATCTAACTTGTTGAGTTTGATCAAGTAAAGGGGTTATCCTTTTCTGACTCCTTTTATGATCCTAGATACTTTGGCTAATTGGATTCTTGGCACTCCTACCTCACCTTGAGTTGTGACAAACTCCCTTTTAGAGTTTCGAAAGGAAACTTGACCCTTTACACAGTGAATGTGGACGTCATTAGGCTTAAGCCAATCCATCCAAAGTAGACACTCATGGATACCTAAATTCATGACTCTAAATTTGACTGAGGTTTTCTTTCCTCCCAGAAAGAATTCCACCTTAGCAGTTTGCCTGGTACAAGTTACCTCACGACTGTTTGCCAATTCCACAAGCAGGGTAGGTGCTTCTACTGTGGCTATTCCTAATCTTTTTGCACATGCTGGTGAAATAAAGAAATGTGTACTGCCACAATCAATCAAGGTTTTGAAACCTTTACGTTCATAGTCCGACGGTGTCTGAATCACCGAGAACTGGCGATTCGGACCTTTCTTGTGTTAAGCGGCATGGACTGTCGCTCTTTCGAATTCTGCTTCCATAGTCGGATCTTCCTCATCTTCTTCTTCGCATCTTTGCCTATTGGAAATGCAGGAAGTTCTTCCTCTTCCATGGGTGGCGGCTCCTTGACCGCGGCCTGCACCTTGGAAAGGCGTTTGACGATGTCCCCCGCTGAGCTTCGGACATTGCCTCTTGAAGTGACCGGGTTCGTTGCAGTGGAAACATCGGAGGTTTCGGCCATTACTTTGAGTAGGAAAAAAGTTGTTGACGTTATTTGTCCTTGCTTTCTTCCTTTGTCCTTGATTGTGACCTTGAACTCTCTTCATTTGAGGTCTCAATGCTCCTCTGTTTGGGTCACTATAGGACCAAGTTTTGTTACCCCTTGGTCTAGCTTGCACCTCCTGAATTATAGGCGCCGCTCGAATGAGTGCATCCTGAAGATATGATGGACGCATAGATTTGAGACGGGTATTTACGGGTGGATTTAAGCCCGCGCAAAATTTGGACACCTGCTGTGTCATGTCCATCTGTGGCACATACTTTAAGAGTGAGACGAATTTAGAGTAGTATGCGTCAAGGGTGAGTCCTAGCTATTTTAGCTCGTAGTACTCATTCATTTTCTACGTACGATATGCAGGTGGCAAATATCTTCCCTGCACGGCTTTCTTCAACTTCTCCCAGGTAACGGACCCCTCTAAAGTCCCTTGATCCCTGCACCATTGCTTCCACCAAAGTCTGGCTTCGCCGGTGAGTTTTAACTTGGCGAGCATGGCCTGATTTGTAGTTGCAGTACCACCTGCTTCAAAGTAATCCTCCATGGATTCAATCCAAATTTCGGCATCAGACTGGACGAATCTGCCTCTCCTGTCAAACTCGGATGGCTTTATCTGCTTGAGGAGGAAGTTCTTCTCTTGGGTCACAACAGTACTTGATGTAGGGGGCGAATTTGGAAGCTGTACCTGGGGTTGTGCCTGGATAATAGTTTTCTTAACGTTACTATATGATAATTGTCGTTAGCTTATCTTTAGTTCAGCTATCTCATAAATAATGAAGCTACTTAACTTTTTAACAACTCTGATGAACAGCCAGATTTTGATAAAAGAAATCTTTATTTGTATTTACATGGGCGTAGCCTTATACAACGTCTCGTGTGATGATAATCCAATCATTACATTCAGTTTGGGGAGAACAACGTTGTATTGCATTTGTCTACAGGAACTGTGTAATAATAGGGTTTTGGGTCATGGATCTTTAGGAATCGATAATTCATTGGAAGTTCAAGATACCCTTTCTGTTGGAATCCATACTTCTCATGGCGGGCCAACACTTTAATCCTGTCGGCTGGAATTACACGGGTTACTTCCTCACATACATATGAGTTCATTTCAACCCTCCGACCTTGAATATGTAAAGTCAAATTTACGTGAGCTTCCACAAAAATGAACAGCTTCACGACTTTCAAGTCTTCCAACCACTTGATCCTCTTTAGGTTGGTCTGTAGATAAGCAAACCGATGGGCGGCTATATAGTAGATTCCTGAAGACCCCATCCATCTTCGTTCTATGTATAAAAATGATGGATTATAAATCTGGTCCAGGATGTTCATCATCCCAATTCTTTGTCTATAAAGCAGAGAATGCATTGCAGTCATAAACATGACCCGAAACACCAAAAACTTGTTCCACGCTTCATAGTTCTGCAAGACAGCATTGAAGATGAGGAAATGTTTGGATAGCAACAATTTCTTTACTTCATTTTATTGAGATCTCATAAAAATAATTCCGTTGTTGGTCGGCTTTGATACCAACTTGTAACATGTCCCCTAGTATCATCCAGGACACGTCTTAGCAGTCCATCGAAAACGATGTCTAGAAAGCTCCGCCCGGCACTCCCATGGAATGTTACAGGTTTTGCAATCTAGTTCTTCCTGCGTCTGCCACATAGTGGAAGTATCCTGGCCATTCCCACTTAGGATCAATTGGAATTAGGGTTTTCCTAATGGGTCATTAGCTAATAGCAACTAGCATCAGATCCGAACGAACTACTTTACGCAGAAACGCGAGGTCCGAAGCAGATTCACGCTGCAATTAGTTCAAGGAGAATGGGAAATGAGAGAGATGAAAAGCTCAACCTCTTTGCCATAAGGCATAGTCCCATTCCGTTCCTCTAAAACAATGTAAATCGGGTAAGACGTAACTCTAGGTCATCATTATTCTTTTTTATGATGATTTCCATTCTGCTGTTCTTCGAGATTTTTAAGAAAAGTTCTCGGCTAACCGGGACAACCCAACCGTAGGACGGACCCATGGCCCATCCTTCGCACTTTCCTCGGTTTGTTTTAGTTATGTAATTATCTAACACATTAATTTGACATATAACAGTCAGCTTCTTTAATTAATCCCTTTAAGCACTGGTTCTTTCATGTAATCTTATCACGTGACATAGAAAAACAATATCAAGCAAGTTCTTTTAACATTTCATCATTTTATCTTTGAAATACAAGGAGTTCCGCCCGTAGGCTTGTCCATAATGTGCTCGAAGGCTATCTAGTAATCTCCAGGGATCACTATTCCAAGCTTCCGCCCATCAACTAGTATGCGGGCCTCGAGATCCAATCCGGAGTCACGTTAGCCTCTTCTGCAGGACCTGGAAGGCAAGGGATTTACGGCCAGATCCCCCCCTGGCACCCAAGCGTCCTCTTGCTCCAAGTAGAACTCAACGGAGAGACCTCTCGCGGCGGGTTTGGTTCACGTTCCCGGTGCGGTCAACAACCCCCTTGGTTAGGGTTAGGCAGGCAGTCGAGGGTAACTGAAGCTGCCTCTCCCTTCAGGCCTTTAACCTGAAGTATAGGTACTCATTTAATTTGTAATTCATAATTCAAACAGAGCTCTAAAATCTCTAGCAAGCACAAACATTTCCATTAATCAACCGAGTTGTTTGACAAACTGCTAAGGAAGTGTTCTTTTCTTTTGAGTGTAACAGCACTCGTTCCCAAGGTGTCTTGTAAATTAGCAAGATCTTTTACATTCTAGTGTAGGGCATACCCAATTTGGTTAATCTTAAGTGCCTTAGATATGCTAGTTTCCGATTTACAACTCTCCTTATTTAGAAGGATATCCAAAAATACGTCTTTTTGCAAGATAACTTGCGTAGGGATCTGCTGTCCTTGATGAGGGTTTTTACCCTTTTTCCTCGTGAATCAATCACAAGACTAAATGATTCCATACTTGTTGCGCAAGTCCTGCGATGGAATAATCTGTTTAGATTCTTTAAGTTGACGTATCTCAGGCCTAGGGTTTCTTCTTTTAAGAACCTTAGGGACAAACCCTAGTTCCTTATCTTTACGAATTGATTGTCCCTACAGTAAGGAAAGTAGTCAAGTGTTTAGGGTATGAATGTTTCTATGTTTAGATTGGTTCAGTTATCTTTTGGAAGGTAATATTAATCATCTTGTCATGGTTTTGCTATCCTTGTGACAATTTACTTTCCCAATCGATACAGTTTAATTTAACTTATGTTTTTCTTAAAGATGAGCTCATGCCAACTAACAACACTTGCCTTGCTAAGATGTGCAAATATTCAAGATAACTTCCTAGTAGTTTGAGCATCGAAAGAAACCTTCATGAATTTAACCATTTACAATGATTTGTTGCAAAAAGAATAAGGCTAGTGGTGCAAGATATGATTTCTACATCTTAGGATTTAACTAAAATATACTACTATAGTAAATGTATAATCTTGCTTGTAATTTATAATGCTTGATGCAATTTGATGAAAAATAAGTTTTATACATCGTCATTCATAAGCTAAACTCCTTCGTTACAAATAACTCGAACAAATATATCCTATCCTTAACAATTTTTCTTTGCATGATTGACTTAAAACCAAATTAAAGCCAAGAAGAAAAACCTGGTTTTGGGGTGAGATATCCACATGGATACTGGGGGATGACCCTCCCGCAGCTACACCTTGGACTTTCTTCGGCGGCGTCGTAGTTTGAATGTGAGATAGCCTTTTGCTCTTTCTTCTGGAATTCCACAGTCTTCTCCTTCCTTCCCTTTCTTTTGTCTTTTCCCACTCTTCCTCCTTCACTTCTTCTTTTCACTCCTCTACTTTCCCTCCCTATCTTTTATCTCACGGCTATTTTCCCCTTACGGGATACCATCCGAGGCCATGATGATGGTTTGGATTTTTAGGTTCGGGGGGGAAAATAATAATGGGGATACAGGGGATTAGGAAAAAAGCTTAGTGAGTTGTGGGAAAATGAGAGTTATGAGGGGGGTTGAAGAAGGGTTATAAGGGGGTGAAAAAGGTCTTAGGGGATTTAAAACCGTGGGTAGGTTCCCAAAGTCTAAGGGGGGGGGCTTAAGGGGAAAAGGGAATTTAAAAGTCCTAGGGGGGGTTTAAAACCGGGGGGGGGAACAAAGGGGGTTTAGGGAGGATTAAACCCAAGGGGGGAAACAAAGGGGGCTTAGGGGGGGATTAAACCCGAGGGGGGGGGAACAAAGGGGGTTTTTAATGGAAACTGGAGTTAAAGGACTTTCAGGGAAATATCAATGAGAAAGGGGGCTTAAAGATCCCCCCTTAGAAGCTTCCAAGAAGCTTCCTGGAAGCTTCTGAACTAATGTACGTGGCGTGTGGAGGACGATGAATTCCTGACGGCTCTTCGTGGACTGGATGGCGATGGCAGCGGCGGCCTCAGGATGTAGGCGGCAGCAACCTTTCGTCCTCCTCCCTCAGCTCGGTGTTATGGCGGTACTCTCCTCTTCACAATCACGGCATTGTTGTCCTCTTCATCCTTCAACCTCTATTTCTCACCGCTCCAGCCTCCTCCCTATCCCCAGCGGCCCCCCCTCGTTTAAATAGTGGAGGGGAGGGGGATCTTCCCTCCCTGCGTGTCATCATGCATGTTCCCCCTCCCTCCATAAGGCTCCACCAAGGAGCTTAATAGCTCCTTCTATTCCCCTCCCCCTCCAGCTCGTCATTCGGCTGGAGGGATAAGGGGGGGAATAATTTTTTTTTTCATTTCTCCCATTTTTTCATATTCATTTGAGATAGGTTCACGCGTTTAGTAAAATGGAATGTTACAGAATGTACGGGTTTTGCGATCTAGGTCTTCCCACGTCTGCCACGTAGCGGAAGTATCCTGGCCGTTTCCCACTTAGGATCGACCGAGATTAGGGTTTTCCTATTTGGTCATTAGCTAATAGCAACTAGCGTCAGACCCGAGCGAACTACTATACGCAGAAACGCCAGGTCCCAAGTCGATTCATGCTGCACTTGGTTCAAGGAGAATGTGAAACGAGAGGGATGCAAGGCTCAACCTCTCTGCCATAAGGCATAGTCCCATTCCGTTTCCCTAAAACAACGTAAATCGGGTAAGGCGTAACTCTAGGTCATCGTTCTCGTTATTCGTTTTGATGATGATGATCATCCTGCTGTTCATCGAATATTTTGAGAAAATTTCCCAGCTAACTGGGACCACCCAACCGTAGGACAGACCCATGGCCCATCCTCCGCACTTTCCTCAGTTTGTTTTAGTTATGTAATTATCTAACACATTAATTTGACATATAACAATCAGCTTCTTTAATTAACCTCGTTAAGCACTGGTTCCTTCACGTAATCTTATCACGTGACATAGAAAAATAATATCAAGCATGTTCTTTTAACATTTCATCATTAGCTTTGAAATACAAGGAGTTCCACCCGTAGGCTTGTCCATAATCCGCCCGGAGGCTATCCAGTAATCCCCAGGAATCACTATTCCAAGCTTCCGCCCGTCAACTAGTATGCGGGCCTCGAGATCCAATCCCGTGTCATGTTAGCCTCTTCTGCAGGACCCGGAAGGCGAGGGATTTACGGCCAGAGCCCCCCCGGCACCCTAGCGTCCTCCTGCTCCAAGTAGAACTCAACGGAGAGACCTCTCGCGGCGGGTTCAGTCCACGTTCCCAGCTCAGTCAACAACCCCCTTGGTTAGGGTTAGGCAGGTAGTTGGGGGTAACTGAAACTGCCTCTTTCTTCAGGCCTTTAACCTGAAGTATAGGTACTCATTTAATTTGTAATTCATAATTCAAACAGAGCCCTAAAATCTCTAGCAAGCACAAACATTTCCATTAAACAACCCAGTTTTTTGGCAAACTGCTAAGGAAGTGTTCTTTCCTTTTTGAGTGTATCAGCACTCGTTCCCAAGGTGTCTCGTAAATTGGCGAGATCTTTTACATTCCGGTGTAGGGAATACCCAACTTGGTTAACCCTAAAGTTCCTTAGATATGCTAGTTTCCGGTTTACAACTTTCCTTATTTAGAAGGATATCCAAAAATACGTCTTTTTGCAAGATAACTTGCGTAGGGATCTGCCATCCTTGATGAGGGTTTTTACCCTTTCTCCTTGTGAATCAATCACAAGACTAAATGATTGTGTACTTGTTGTGCAAGTCCTACGATGGAATAATCTGTTTAGATCCTTTAAGCTGACGTATGTCAGGCCTAGGGTTTCTTCTTTTAAGAACCTTAGGGACAAGCCCTAGTTCCTTATCTTTATGAATTTATTGTCCCTACATTAAGGAAAGTAGTCAAGTGTTTAGGGTATGAATGTTTCTATGTTTAGATTGGTTTAGTTATCTTTTGGAAGGTAATATTAATCGTCTTGTCACGGTTTTGCTATCCTTGTGAAAATTTACTTTCCAGTCAATACAGTTTAATTTAACTTCCGTTTTCCTTAAATATGAACTCATGCCAAATAACAACAATTGCCTTGCTAAGATGTGCAATTAGCAAAGATAACTCCCTAGTAATTTGAGCATCGAAAGAAACCTTTCATGAATTTAACCGTTTACAATGATTCGTTGCGAAAGGAATAAGACTAATGGTGCAAGATATAATTTCTACACCTTAGGTTTTAACTAAAATATACTACTATAGTAAATGGATAATCTTGCTCGTAATTTATAATTCTTGATGCAATTTGAAGAAAACTAAGTTCTATACATTGTCATTCATAAGCTAAACTCCTTCGTTACAAATAACTCGAACAAATATATCCTATCCTTAACAATTTTTCTTTGCATGATCGACTTAAAACTGAATTAAAGCCAAGAAGAAAAACCTGGTTTTGGGTGAGATATCCACATGGATACCGAGAGATAACCCTCTCGCAGCTACACCTTGGACTTTCTTGGGCGGCATCGTAGTTCGAATGTGAGATAGCCTTTTTCACTTCCTTCTGGAATTCCACCATCTCTTTGAAAAAAAAAGAGTGTGGTTTTGCAACCACAAGAACCCTTGGAGGACTTTGACTTGGGGTAGAAGGAATAGAAAGCACTTATTCTCCTTCCTTCTCTTTCTTTTATCTTTTTCCCACTCTTCCTCCTTCACTCCTTCTTTTCACTCCCTCTACTTTCCCTCCCTATCTTTTATCTCACAGCTACTTTTCCCTTACGGGATATCCTCCGAGGCCATGATGATGATTTGGATTTTGAAGTTCAGGGGGAAAAAATAATAATAATGGGGATACGGGGGATTAAGAAGAAAGCTTAGGGAGTTGGGGAAAAAAAAGAGTCATGAGGGGGTGAAAAAAAAAAAACCTTTAGGGGAGTAAACCACGGCGGGGGGGGGGGGTTGGTTCCCAAAGCCTAGGAAAGGTTTAAGGGGGAAAGGGAATTTAAAACATGGGGGAAGGGGGTGTGGTTCCAAAAAACCATGGAAAGGGGGCTAAGGGGATTTTTAAAACCCGAGGGGGGGGTGTGTTGGTTCCCAAGGCCAAGGGGGGGACCTTAAGGGGAAAAGGGAATTTAAGACCTAGGGGGGGGGAATAGTAATGAGATTTTTGGTGGGGGAAAAAGTCTTATAGGGCCTTAAGGGGGAAATTCTAGGGGGTAATCTTAAAGGCTTATAAGGAATTTTATATGGGAGGGGGGGAAAAGGCTCAAGGATACCATATGAAGACCCTTTTAGGCAATTTGGGGGGAAAAGGGGGCTTATGGAAAGCTCACAGGAAAGGGGGCTTCCTAAGGTCCTTGGAAGCTTCCCAGGAAGCTTCTTTGGGGGGGGTGTCGTGGAGAAACCACGTGGGCAATATGTGGTGGCCGTATTCGTTGGCAACTGGCGATGTCTTCTTCAGCCCCAGCGGCTTCACGACCCTCTGTACGGTAGAGCTGGAGACGTCTTTCTTCCCCATGCCTTATTGCTTCCTCACAGTGATGATGCTCTCCACCCTCTCTCTCAACACGGCTGCAGCGTATGCTCCTCCACGACTCCTTCAGCCTCACGACGGTAGTTGGCAGACATTCTGTGCAATCTTTTCCTCTTCATGACTTTAGCCTCCTCCTTCCCTCTGACAACCTCCTATTATTATCTTCCTCCCCATTGGTGGTGATGTTAGCAGCCTCACGGCCCTTCTTCCTCTCTTCCTCACGGCTCCAGCCTCTGATCTCCAGCGGCCCCCTCATTTAAATAGTGGAGGGGAGGGGGATATTTCCTCCCTGCATGTCATCACGCATGTTCCCCTCCCTTATCCCGAGCTCCACGAAGGAGCTTAATGGCTCCTTCTATTTCCCTCCCCCTCCAGCTCGTCAGTCGGGTGGAGGGATAGGGGGGAAATTTTTTAAAAAAGTATTTATCCAAAATCATATTCATTTGAGGCAGTTCACGTGGAATATTACACTAAGGGTTCATAATGTATTCCATATCAACCTACTAAAGAAGTATGTACCTACTCCTAGCCATGTACTTGATGACCAACAAGTTATAATGCCTAGCCAAGGAGTCCTTGAGCTATGGCCTGACAGGATCTTAGAAGTTAGGGAGAGACAATTGAGATCCAGAACCTTGAGAGAATGCCTCATCCAATGGAAAGATTATCCCGAGGAGGATGCCACTTGGATGGAAGAAAGCACTCTCAACCAACAATACCCCCAGTTCTTCTCGAGATGAGGACATCTCAATTCCTCCAAGGGGGAGAGAATGTAATATTTCCGTTCGAAAAATATTACCCAACTTGGCTTCCTGCACACCGCGTGAAACTCGTACCATATTTAATTTGACAAACAAAAATAGCGTCCTTAATTAGCCAATTAATCACTGGTTCCTTCACGTAACTTAAGCACTGATAAGAAAACAATGTCAAACAGCTTCCTTTTCAACAATTGATCTTATTTATAAGTCTTAGAATATATCATAATAATCCAACCTGAAGGCTAATCCATAATCCACCCGAAGGCAATCCAGCAATCCTCAAGGATTGCTTATCTAAGTTTTTACCCGTAGACTAGTATGTGGGCCTCGAGATCCAGTCGCAAGTCACGTTGACCTCTTGTGCAGGACCCGGAGGTAAGGGATTTACGGCCAGAGCCCCCCCTGGCACCCAAGTGTCCTCCTGCTCCAAGTAGCACCCACGAAAAGACCTCTCGCAATGGTTTTGGTCCCTCCGAATGCATCCAATATTCGATCCGGGATCATTTGTGACTTGGCAAGATCTCCAAGGGTTTTGTTGTTTGTTTACCCTTTTATCCTTGGGTTAGGGTTTATATCTTGTTAACCCAAATTAACAGACACCTTAGGTTCCTTAAACTAAGACAGTAAATCCTGGACAACCTTGTCGTTCTAACTTGATTTGTCAATTTCTTGCTAGGTAATACATAACTTCCCTAACTTGGCAAATCAGCCCAAGAAAGGGTGATGTAGCAAGATTACTACTCATCCTCTTGCAAATTAAGCTTGTACTTAGGACTTGCCATCCTTGTTCCAAGGAGTGGCAAATCTATCTTGTGATTTAAACACAAAGCCATGCAACGTTACAACTTGTTGCACGACACAAGTGTCGCACCTAACTTGTGGGATTATTTCACCCATCAGACGGTATTCCTGGGTCAAGAATACTTTGGTCAGGATGTAGGCTTTGGGACTCTTCTTGACCCAGCCCAACCCTAACCATGCTAAGCTGACAACGTTTGGCCCTAGGTTTCTAAACTCAATCGGAAGTCTAGTATTAGGCCAATTTACCCTAGGATAAAAACCCTAGATCGTCGTTGTAGGGGCATCTAACTAACCCTAACATTCCGCGAATGTGGGTAGGATCTTTAGGATTGAAAATAGTAAGTCGGTTTGTCAAGCGCGATACTAGGAAGAATTTTAACACGGCTTAACTCTACCTAGTGCACTGAGGTAATCATCGCTTGAGTTATACCTTTGCAAGCGAATTACCTAATCGATCTAATGGTCTTGCGACCAGAAGTGATCTTTCCTTAGAAGAGATGTAAATTATTCTCCTAAGAGATGTACATAAATAAATTCAAGATACAACATTCCATGCAAGTATGCCATTCATAAAATTTTCCTTTTATGCAACTAAAAGATGTACAAGGACCATTTCTTTTCCTTGCCTAAATCATAATGATTGACAAGTTTAGGGCTAACTCATATAAAAACCTACGTTGAATTTCAACAAGAATTATGCTTATAAAGCCTTCACTTAATGCATTGAATTCAAGATTTAATATGAAATGCACATTTTTCTAAAACAACTTCGATAAAATAAGTTCATGCATGAGCGAATGTCATAGGACTATTATTGACTTAATCCATCCTTATAGCATTTAACCCAACTTAGGATGTAATTAACATTGCATGCAACTTGCAAGGTACATAAATCCCTCTCATGCAATGCAACTAGTTGGACAACATTTTATGGACGTCAATGATTATTTCCTACAAATCGCATCTAAGAAATCATTGCGTAAATGCATCATGTGCTTGTTCCTTCTTGCAAGGAAAACAAGGATGCATTTGGACAATTCCTCCTTTTAACCTATGCAATATGTGTTTGGGATTGCAACTTGGAAGTGCAAGAATTTTTCAAAGGCATGACATGCACTAACTTTGTAAACAAATGGATAATTGTGTTTAAAAATTCCAAATATATTTAACTTGATTGCGTGTATTAAAGACATGCTTAAATGCATTCTTTCCATGCAAAATCAATTTCTAAGAACCTGGGCATTGATGTTCGAGGTGTTATCCACACGCGAACTCGGAGTAGAAGCTCCTGCGTGTGCGCCTCTTGCCATATTCTTGGGAGCCATAGACGATGTAGATACTTTGTTCAGCAACTTCCCCTTGGGTTACTTTTGCATATCGAACTCTCTCTGCTCGGGATCTTCTATTTTACGCGGGACACAGCCCTCGCAGATACGATTTTAGGAGAACCGAGATGGTGTGGGTGAAAAGGGTTTAAGGAAGCCTTATTTGGAAGCTTGTAAAGAAGCTTCTAAGCTTCTAAACAGAAGCTTATGCAGAGAGAGAAAGTAATAGTGGAGGAGATGATGATGAGGATAATGATGATAATGATGCTGACGATGATGATGATGGGTGGAGGCGTGGCTGCAGTGGCCCGTCGATAGCAGTCTGTGGTGGAGATATGTTGGCACCACGGCAGCCTGGCGGATGTCATGATTTCCTGCTCTCTTCTTTCCTCTCTCCCTCCAAGCTTAAGGGGGACGTTATATAGAATACAGGGGGGGAGGGGGAGATAGCCACCCACATGGCTTATGTGCATGCCTCCTCCCTCCCCCATGGTCTCCACCTCTCAAGGCCTTCTCACACTCCCTCTCACACTCCTCTCCCCTGCCATGCATCTGGTGAGGGGGAGGGGTTATTAATTAAAAAAATTGCACAAAATTTAACCATTATCCATTTACCTTTTCCCGTGAAAGGTGTTCTCGTGCAGCCTACGGGTTTTTATCCTTGACCTCCTATGCTTGATGCGGTGAGCTGTTTATTGAAGCACGCAGGGTAAGCACTTAGCCACCAACATTATTCCGTCGTGGGAGATTACTTTTCACTGCTTTTGTGCGAGATGTGCGAGGTTTAAACATTACTAATATTTAGTGCAAAAATATTACAAATTTAGACCTGTTGGGTCGATTCTAAATTTCCTAGATTTTTCTAAAAATTGGACTAGACCATCGAGACATCCACTATCCAAATGCCTGAAGACCATATAGATGCTCAAGAAGCCTTTCTAGCACAAGAAACAAAGGGACCAGTGAGACTCGTGCATAGAGGCAACACTAGTCGACCATCTAGCGATTGTGCCCGATAGTAGCATCAATTGGAGTCTTAGAGTACTAATGAATCATGACTGAGTAGAGAGAATAGTAGAGAACCCTATATACTAGCTAGGATGGAAAAAAATGGCCAAAAATCGGTATACAATCCTATCAAGCTAAACCCACAATGAGAGTGATAGAGTCGTCTAGGCACTTGTCTTCCCACTCACTCTAAATTCTAGCCCTCAAAGCAAAAATTGAGAAAAGCTAAAAGCCTTGATTTCGCATATTGGACAAAAAAGAGCACACATATGCACACATGCATAGAGTGAGGATAGGTTGAGGACTGGTTGTAATTAACAAGGGACACAACTAGACTTAAGAACTTGAACAAACTCAGCAATAAGAGAAGACCCAATGACATAGAAGGATGATCGAATTCCCAAAAACAGGACCAAGCGAAGGACAGAACCAAAAAATCCAAATGCAACAAGGACATATAGTATCGTGGAAGTGGATCTACACGGCCTTATTGAAAACAAGAAGTCCTAGACATGGAAGAGGACAACTCATGCCGAAGAATCAATGAGGAGCTTAACCTAGGAAACTTTCGTGAGGTTACCCAACAGTTAGTGAACAAATACGATGCTCAAACCTGGCTAGAGATGGTAGACCTATAGAGGACATCATAGAAGATCTCAAGGAGGAGAGGAAGTTGGCACGTAAGACTCTGCAAGGCCTAGCCGTGTACAACCATAAATAGCAAACTAGGAACTTATGCCAGAGCTTAGAAATGCAAGAGATCCAGAGAGTTCTAGCATTATGGGCAGAAATCAGTCAAAGAATGAGAGAGCGCTAGAAAGAGATCTCACACTGAGTGAGCTCATGACAAAAGCGGCTACTAGATAACATGGCCATAGAACAAAGCAATGTAGTGTTGGCAACATCCCTATTGACAGGGTTGGGAGTTAACCAAGGATCTAGGAGCTAATCAAAAATCGATATGGTAGAAAAGTAGCTGGTGGAAAAATACCAAGCAATCGATGACCCATACAGCTTTGTGGAGCAATTTGAGCAGTTCTGTGAGAACAATAGCCTCATTAATCCTACTCAATGATCCAGGAGACAAGGGTCACCTATTTACAGAAGTCCAGTTGTTGCAAAGCGTGCATATTTCAATGGATTGAAAAATCTCCATTAACAGATTTTTTGAACTTGGATACTACGATAATGTGTTTGTGCAACTCATGAATGTCAAGCAGAAAGAGAAAGAGGATATTCAAGATTATGTGACCCATGTGAGGAGCCTCTTCAAGAGAATTCCCATGGGTGAGAGACCAACATAAAGGGTGGTATCCACAGTATTCATCAACGGAATACGAAGTGAAGAGCTCTACAAAGCCTTGGCTAGCAACTCAAGCTTGCAGCAAGATGCAACAGTAAGGGTCTTTGAAGAAGCTATTAGAGTGGATGACTAGCTTAAGCAAAGAGGCTCAAGATGCGTGAATCAAGAAGAGTCGAGTGCTAGGAGTTTCGAGAGAGTCTCAATGCCAAGTCAGAGAGCATACCTAAGCACTCAAGACACAGGGAAGGGCAATGAGTTGGGACAAGAACTAGCAAAGATTAGGATGGACATAGCCAAACTACAGGAGATGATGAGACTATCAATGGGCCCACACACCCAATGTGTGCATTGCGATGGAAACCACTTGCCAGCTCAGTGTTAAGACCCTAGGCCACAACCTTGTGCTAATTGTGGTAGGTTCAGCCATCACACCATGCATTGTCAATTACCTGGGAGGGTTCCATACCCGTAGCCTTATAGTCAACCTTACCTTACGAACAGGCCACTGAATTTAATTGGAAGGGGAGCCTGGTTAGCTCTCGGTGCACGTAATGATGCTAAACCGACCATCTCTAGAATGTAAATAAATCCTACATGTATCCCTAGACCACAAACCCAAGAGCCAATCTTGTGTTGGAGTTGCAGTCACCTCAGACATATTTCTTTGCATTGAGTGTGGAATCACTCATCTTTTTGTCAATTGCTCCAAGCAGAGACCATCCTCTAGTTCATGAAACAAGTTATTGGTTCCATTGGGGTTTTTTGTTGTCAAGACACTCGATGGGGAGGCCACGCCTATCCCATTGCATGTCATGATACATGCACAAACAAAGCAGACCGATATATCATTGCCAAGGAATAGTAACCTAGACACTCAGGGAAGTTACTAGATATACATCCTCTACATCATGTGCCTTCAAGGCCTATTTATAAATATTCTTATCTATGAGTTTTTCATAAATAAAACATAACCCTTTTCTATTCACTCTGCAAATAACCCCTTTATACTATAGCCTTCTGTATGTAAAAATTGTATAAAATTTTAAAAATACCTTATTTTGAATCCACGTGATGCACACATATATTCATCAGTAACTTACCCGAGCCTAGACGCAACCTCAGTTGGAAAGAAGAATCGCACACAAGGGAAGAAAAGACTAGATACTAAGGTCACCCTCAAAACCAAAAGTGCCATAACACTACCTGTCGGAAGAAAAGTCATGAATGTAGAGGAAGAGATGTCGGCTCCTCAGTCAGCTAAAAAGGAAAGTGCTAAGGTTAGGGAGTACCCTTACCCAAAACGCAAACTTGAAGCCATCAATAAGTTGAAAGAATGTGCGAAGGAGGCCCATGAGCATCTAAAAGATGCTAAGCCCATACTAGAATATGAGATCCATGATCTCTCAAGCATAAGCACAACAAAATCTCTCTCAAGACCAAGCTCAAGGGAGGGGATGGCACCACAATCTAGGTCACCTAGACAAACCCTAGATGCTCCGGGCCAATAAGACAATCAAGGCCATTGGCCAAGAACCACATACCTAGGAGAGAGGCAAGTAACTAGCAACCTCCTCAACACACTGGTGACCACCCCAGTAACTCTCAGCTTAGGTGACCTGCTGAGGCAGTACCAAAGGGTATGGTTGGGGCTAAAGCAATGGGTTGAAGAACCAAATGAGCCAACTGCCACAAACTTGCCTGAGCACAATACAGAAACCCAAATACCGAGTCTGACGCTACACTCCTTGCCTAAATCCTTGCATGTCAAGGCCTCTTGAGAAGGCATGAAAATGCATGTAGTGCTACTAGTCTTAGAACTGGGGGATGTCACCAAAAAGGAGATTGTGGACACAAGGGCAAGAGTGAGTGTGCTAAGCCATGCAGTACTCCAGGTTGGCCAGTAAAGATTGTAGGAGTCCAATTCTCTATTGACTTCTTACTCATTAAAGGAGTGGACTACAACATTGTGTTAGGCGGACCCTAGATGCACAACACGAGAGCCGTAGAAGACTAGGGCAATGTTATTATCTTCTTAGGCAATGGAACAAAAGCTGTAAGAGTAGAGATGGACACTAGGAAGACTACACCAGTTGACACACGTGCCATCTCGACCATGCTGAAGGGTGATGGATAGACTATGAGATCTTATGAGGCCCTTACCAAGCATATCGTGTGCCGTGAGGATGAGTAATACTAGATGCATGTTCTTGCTACCATCGACCTACCATTCTGAGATATTATGGAGTATGAATAAGCCATCAAGGCAACTAAAAATCTCAAGGACATACCTTTAGTGCTAGTTTGCATGATGACCGGGCCTACGTCATCAGAGACCCGACCATCTTGCATTCCAAGTCCCAAACAATAGACGAAATCTCTTGGAGATCCTAGGGTACTTAACCAACAAGTTAGCCAACAATTCAACAACGAATCTTAAGCCACTCCAAGATCTCTTGGATGATTCTAAATGGCAATGGTCCAAGGTACACGATTTAAGCTTGAAGTACAATTGGGCCTTAATCCTTGTCCAATAAGAAGAGAATTTTCAAAACTAGAAGAATGAGGAGCAATTGGATAAAGATAGCTCTGACAACGAATATGTGGATCGTTGTTCCTTCACCGATGAGAGAAAAAGGGAAATCAATAACATGGAGTACAACACTAGGGAGCATATAATTGAACAAATATGAGTAGACCCTAGACCACGCAAGTGGAGTGCACTTAGAGTGGAGAAGGAAGTCAGACACAAGGACTGCGATCAAACTTGTATGTGCATCGATGTTTCTTTAGTGATGAGAGAAAAAGGGAAATCGATAACCTAGAGTACAACACTCGGGAGCATATATTTGAACAAATATGAGTAGATCCTAAACCGACTCACCTTCTGAGCTACTACCACCAAGAGAGTGCCCCACTTCTAGCAAAGACAGAGAGTTCAATTTTGAATTGGAAGTCAGCTTAAATAGTGACCCAAAAATACATCAGCATTCCAAGACTAGATACACTAAGGGAGACCTACCCATCCATGTATGATGCTGACGATTAAAGGAGAAAGAGTAGGTGTGGAGCAAAGAAACTTGGATAGACAAATAGCAAAAATCACAAGACCTGCCAAAAAGATTCACAAAGTTCAAAAAGGGAGATAGGGTGGTGATCTTGCCGGCAGCCAAATGATAGGGGAAAGGAAGCGAACCAAGCAAGGGACCCTCCAAGGTTAAGGAGGTCAATTTAGCCAGGAAGGGGGAGACACCACGACCTATCTTTATAGCAAATGACTGGGCTAAGCAAGATGAAGCAAGTCTCATTACTCTCCTGCAAGAGTATATAGACATCTTTGCTTGGTTCCTAGAAGAACTCAAAGGGGTAGACGTGAGTGTAATGACTCATAACACACCACTGAAAGCTGACGCAACGTCTTCCAAGTGGCAACCATATCCCATGAATCCAAAGTATGCTCACATTGTTAAGGAAGAAATTGAAAAAATGATGAGAGCGGGATTCATCTACAAAATTGAACACACAGACTAGGTCTCGCCCATAGTCAACGTACTAAAGAAGAATGGGAATATTAAAGTGTGTGTCAGTTACAAGAAGGTAAACATAGCTACGAAGAGAGATAACTACCCACTGTCATATATCGAGCACATGATCGAGAGATTAGTTGGGAAAGAGACCTACAATTTTTTTATGTTTTCTCTGGATAGAATTAGGTGCAAGTGCATCCTAAGCATATGCATAAGACTACATTTGCTATTGAATGGAGAGTCTTTGCCTATGTAGTCATGCCTTTTAGATTGACTAACACGTTGGGCACTTTCAAATGATTGATGTGTACTTAGATAGGCTCTGAGCGATCTTTGAAAATTGTGTTGACTATAAATGGTGAAGCATGGATGTACCCTACGACACATGGTGTCAAAGAATGGCATTGCCACAAATTCCTCAAAGATCAAGGTCATTTTCGATCTTCCACTCCCGACTGATTACAAGGATATTCAATGCTTTTTGGGACATATATAGTATTATCAATCATTTGTGTTAAACTATGCATTGATTTCTAGACCTCTATACCAGCTATTCATTATATTCAAATGGATCGAGGAATGACAATGGACGTACAAGGAACTAAAGAAGGCTCTAACCATAGCACAAATACTACGAGTCCCAGATTGGACACTCACGTTTCACGTGCACATCGACGCTTCAAAATTTTCCATAGGAGTTGTGTTGTGCCAACCTGGTGAACACAATCTAGAATACCTAGTGAGCTTTTTGCTATAAAGAAATTTTGACATTATCTTCTGGCTATGCCTTTTTCTTTCTTTGTTGACATCAATCCTTGTTGTATGTGGTTAATAAACCGTGTGCTACAGGACACATTGCTAGATGGCTTCTTTTTCTTTTGGAGTTTGATTTCTCCGTGATGGTGCGTACTAAGAGAAAACAACATTATATGGCTAACCATCTATCTCGCATCCCCAAGGGAGAAGGTGCTAGACAAGGCATTGTGAACGAACTGCCAGACATGCGTCTATTCTGCTTATCCAACGAAAAGATTTGTTAAGAGTTGACATGACACCATATTGGGAAAATGACATAGTTCAAGTGCTTCAACACGGACTACTTGAAGGACTGATAAAAAAGGCCCAACTTAGGCGGCTTATCCTGAAAATCCAACCCTATCAGCTAATAGCTCATCAACTTTACAGGCTGGGACAAAAGGGATTACTATGGCGGTGCATGAGCATGAGATGCATGATGTACTAACAAAGGCACATTGTGGAATTGCAAGAGGACATTTTAGTGGAGATGCAAGAGCTCCTAAAGTGCTACAGCCTCAACTATGGTTGCATACCCTCTTTCGAGATATGCGACACGATTCGTAAAGCACTGTGATGAGTGCCAGTGAACTAAATTTCCTATCTGTAAACATCACATGGAGCTAACCTCAATTATCGCATGAAAACCTTTGAAGAAATGGAGGATTGACTTCATGAGACCCATTAGTCTCGTGGCACAATATTCACAAGATAAATACATCATTATGGCCACCGACTATCTAACAAAATGGGCAAAAGCATGAGCTATGAGAAAGAATGATGCTAGGACCACTATTAAGCTCCTATGGGAGCACGTGATCTCACAATTTCGATGTCCCATCAAACTAGTCAATGACTAGGGCACACACTTCATCAATGAAATAATAGCTCACCTGTTGTTCTCCTTTTCAATCATCCATCGCAAAGCCTCACCTTATTACCCATAGGAAAATGATCAAGCTGAATCAAAAAATTAAATCCTAGTAAACAACTTGACCAAGGTCATCTCAGTGCACACAATGATTGGGATAACAAATTGATGGCGGCCTTGTGGGCTTAACACATGTCTTAAAAGAGGGCTGTAGGACAGACCCCCTTTAGATTGACATATGGTACAGAGCCAATCCTTCCCTTGGAATTCTTTGTACCAAGCCTTAGGATTGCCCTTCAAGAAATATGGGATGGGAAGGGGGCATGGATGGAACACTTGATTAAACTTGAACGCTTGATAAAAATCCAGCTTCTAGCCACCCATGCTCTCATATGTGAGAAGGCAAGATGCAAAATCTTGTTTGACAAGCATGTCAAGTAGCAAAGCTTCAAATAGGGTGACTTAGTACTACTATACTCAATCAAAGGACATAAGCAAACTAAAAACCCTAGAGGGTGAGGGCATAGGCTTCTTTAATGGCAACCGCATAAAGAAGTATTTCTCTCCCACACACCCATTGCATGACCCCCCAATGCTAGCACACCATGTCCATGTATGAGTAGCCAGTATCACTAAGGTGGATAGTAAGGATGAGGAAGCAGTATCGCTAGCTTACCCATGCATGACAGTCACTACTAAACACACATGACCATCAATGCATTGATCGATGAGAGAGCTGATTTTCATACCTTGACTCATGACCATTGGACCCAATTTGGCAAAGTGCAGTTGTTGTCCACTAATGCTACTCTCACCCCTTATGGTGGCCAATCCTACAAGCTGTTAGAAAAGTGTAAGGTTGTCGTTTCTATTGAGTCTCAAAGTATGTTGATAATCATCTATGTATTGCCCAACACTAAGAATGTAGGCACTAAATCGCTATTAGGAAAAACTTTCAAGGAGAAAACTCGTTGCAATGTCGACTATCAATCGCAATGTATTCACCTAGCCATGGGTAATCTTTTCATTGTTATAGTTTTTAGCAAGGGCGGCGTGACTCTTTTGAAGACCATGAAGCCACTAGTAGAGGAACCCACTGTCAAGAATAAGGAGGGAGGTTGTGATTTGTCACAACCTACCAAACCTCGATGCTAGAAACCCATTGGAATCAACACTGAAGCCCATGAAGCCGAGTTTGAATGGGTACCTGGAGAGAGAGTGCAACTTAGGAACATAAATCCACAGCCTCGCCAGGCTAATTATCCGCACTTGAAACCTAGGAAGCCAAGATGAAACTATAAACATCAACGTACAGTCAAGCTACGATGGGTTCCCAAAGTTGAGATGGCAAGCTCAATACGTGCAGGCGTTGATGACGTACCACCTAGCTAGATGGGTCTGCACGTCTAGACTTAGCACATTGGTGGTCATTATGAAACTTAACACTTATTATATTTAGGTTGTTACACCTACCTACAGTTGGCAAAGATATAGCACCAGTTGATTAATATAGTCGATTATGCACTGTTTGACTTAGAATACCACTTTCCTTTATGTTGTATCTTATCTATACTTTGTTTATATTGTATACAATGTGGAAGAAAAAGAAAAAATCAGCAAGAAAACCTTTTGGCCTCCATCTCTCTTCTTGTGTTCTTAAGTGAGCTTTCTCTTGTGTATACAATGTGTGTTTAGCACAACTGCTCAAGTAAAGTCCCCCATACGCAATTCTTGACATGATATCAAAGTCATGCCATTGAGAGAGGCTCATTTTGAAGGTTGAAGTGAAGAAGAAGAAGCAAGGTTCGAGAAAGCAAGCAAGAGGTAAGAAGCTCTCCCATTCTTTCACTCTCTCTCTTGGATAGTGCCTATGGAGGCATGGGAAGCAGGGTATTGCCGAAAATCTCAGATTGCTATGAGATTTGGTATATAAGCAGAGCACTATGTATTTTGCAGATAAGCCCTTTAGGATTTTCCCGTAGCTATTTCGGGTATCTGAGGCCGTTTCAAGCCCCATTTTAGAGCCGCAAGGTTGCCGACAACATTTTCAGGGTACATTGTGATTTCGGTTATATTGACCGAAAGTGGGTGCACAGGCTACAAATTTTGAATATGTAATTTTTGAGGTGTTTGTAGGAGGAAAACATAAGGTTTATCTGTAAACAGATTGTGAATTACATGTACTATTAGGCAATCAATAAAAAAGGTTGCAAAGGTGTACTATTGTGCACATGTTGTGAAAGATTGCAGAAGACTAGCTTACTGTGTTGTATCCTTGTTTGTGATAATGGTAGAGAACAATGGAAATTCCATTATTGAGAAGCTCGACAAGAAAAACTACCCTTCATAGGAGTTTTGTGTGACAAACTTCCTCATTGGAAAGTGCCTTTATGAGTTTGTTTCATGTGAAGAAAATGAGTCAAAGCTAGGTATTCCTTCGACTGCAGATGAATTAAAAGCATGGAAAGAATGGAATGAAAAAGACAAAAAGATGATGTACTCGTTATCTGCAGTCATTGATAATATGATATTGGGACTATAGGAATGTAGAAACTTCACATGCATCTTGGACAAATTTTGAGAATGTGTTTTCAGTCAATACAAAGGCTTGAAAGTTTTAACTCAAGCGAGAGTTGAATGCCTTCAAGTTGAAGAAAGGAAAAATGTTTGTCAATCAGTATGTGTTGAAGGTGAGGAGCATTATAGTTGCTTTAGCAGCGATTCATGCAATACCTAATGATGATGATTGGGTTTCATCCACTTTGAGTGGCCTTAATAATGAGAAGGCATGGAAATCATTTGTTACTTCAATATACGTACGAAAGCCACTTTCAAATTTTGATGAGTTGATCTCTCTCATGATTACCGAAGAGATCAATATGCATGGTGACTCATCTGAAAAAAATGGTGAACAGGTTCAAGAATTTTACTCAAGTTCAGGAACGGGACGTGGTAGATCCTCTTCAATAGGCCATGGTATAGGATGTGCTGGCAATAACCAGTAAAACATGTTCAATTAGCAATTTGGTGAAATGTAGATTTAAGGAGGGTGAGGACACTTTAGAGGTAGGGGGAGCTCAAGAGGAAGAGGTGGATGGCAAAATAGAGGTTCTAGAAATTATGCTATTGTTTGCTATTATTGTGGCAAAACAGGTCATATTGCAAAAAAAATTTATGCTAAGAAGGATAATATTCGCAGTGGTAAATTGAAGCAAGTAAACTATGCATCATCTTCATGACAGAATGAAGACAAACATGAGCGTGTGTTTGTTATGCAGCATATGATGAATGCAGTTATAGAAAAGGGGACACATGATGATGTATGGTATGTGGATTCAGGTGCATCTAATCATATGACCAGTCATGTTGAATGGTTTGGAGAGATGCAACACTTACAAAATCTAGGTTATGTGCAAATAGGTGATGATTCATGCCACCCAATCTTATACATTGGAAAGGTTCCCTAGTCCTTGTATGATAGCCAAAAAAAGAGTCTAACAGATGTATTACATGTGCCTTCAATCACAAAGAATCTAGTGTTTGTTGGCCAAATGGTAGAGTAGGGGTTGTAGGTCTGATTCAATGCAAAAGGTTGTTTTGTAGAATATTTTAATGATAAGTGCAGGTTGGTTGCAAAAGGAAGTAGAGTTGGCCGCATGTTCACTTTAGATGCTAGAATTTCTACAATGGATGCTGCTATGTATGCTAAAGGAAAAGGAGTAGTTGCAGATATTGAAATATGGCATAAATGTATTGGACATGCAAATGTGCAAAGGCTGAAATTAATGCAGTATAGAGGATTGGTTACAAGCTTGCCTTCATTTAGAATTGCAGAATTACATAAAGTCTGTGAAGCATGCAAGTTTGGTAAGCAGGCAAGACAACCCTTCTCGCATGACAGAGAAGTGAGTAGAAAAATACTTGATGTAATGCATACATATGTTTGGGGGCCTACACAGAATCTATCTCTTCGTGGCAGCAAATACTTTGTCACATTTATTGATGACTGTTCAAGGAAGTTATGGGTATACTTTATGAAGGAAAAGAGTGATGTGTTTGAGCACTTCAAATCTTTTAAGGCAGCTCTTGAAACAAAAACATGCTCAAAAGTGAAGTGCTTGAGATCAGATGGAGGGGGCGAGTACCTCTCTAATGAGTTTGGTGGCTTCTTGAGGACTCATGGGATAAAGAGGAAATTTACTTGCAGGTATACCCATAGCAAAATGGGATTGCAAAAAGAAAAAATAGACATATTGCAAAAGTTGCATGGGCATTAATGACTGAAAAGAATATGCCCAAATATTTTTTGTCTGAGGCTGTCCATACTACTATCTATATTATGAACAGAACCCCCATAGCTGCAATTCATGAAATGACTCCTGAAGAATGATTTACTGGCAAGAAGCCCCATGTATCACACTTGAAGGTATTTGGATGTGTTGCATATGTTCATGTGCCACATCACTACAAGATATAGACCTTATAGTGACGTTTAAAGCGACGAAAATACAAACAACAAAATTTGCCCCCGTCGTCGCAAAAAGCGTCGTTATTGACGACGCCATAGAATCGTCGCTATAACCGTTGCTATATGCGTCACATATAGCGATATAGCGACGCATATAGCGACGGTTACAGAGAATTTACGATGCTGATAGCGACGGCAATAGCGACGCGTGCAGTAAATTTGCGACGCAAATAGCGACGGTAATAGAGAAAAAAAAAATTTGTGGCAGGGCAGCAAGCTGCCCTGCCACATATAGCACTGTGTGCTGTATGAGAGCCATACAAAATAGTTTTTGCACTGATTCATACAAAGCGTTTGCAAACAAAAAGAATGTATACTGAAATCATAAAACTGATGGATGAAATAAATACATGATATCGCATAAAATGCGATTGGTACAATCATAAAACAATATCACTAATACATAGAAAATGTCTACATAGATCGGGCGACTAAAAACTAAAGGTATGTGAGCTCTAAGGATCCAAGGGCGAGCTACAAATCGTCGTCCCCCGAAAGCTCTTCCCGCTGTAAAGGAGCATCAAACGGATTCTGCAAAAAAAGAAACAACATATCAATCCACCATACAATAATGCATTCAAATATCTCATGGTAACTACGGACAAGAAAGATGAGTGACTTATTGGGCCGCCGCGTCTATACAATCGGTCGATCAATGATCTGAGACCGTGCCTCTCCGCATATCGAGTCTCAAGGCCTTGCGGATAGCAATTTGTAATGGAGTGCTGCAAAGAAAACAAAATGCTAACTGTTAGAAACATGATTGTCAGTACAAAGAATATCTCAAAAAAATAAATAAGAAAAACAAAAGAGAATCTTACAAAGTTCTCCAAATACGTCATGTGGCCGCCACTCCCAAGATGATGTACCGATCCGGCCTCGATTCGTGCCCTCGCCGCCTCCCGCTGCTGACTCCAACGTCCTGGCAAATTTGTAGCCTCCTCCCTCAGTCGGTGCCAGTCGTCTGCATCTAACCACTTGGGCTTTGGAGCCCCACTCTTGATTTCCTTGCGTGCGTCGGATCGTCTATGTGACATGTATGCACGCATGCAATCCATCATCCAGCCCGTAGAGAATCTATCCACTGCGGCTGGCACGGGGAACTCCTCGTGCAAGGATGCTACTATGTACTCCTTGCTCCCCTCCGGTATGTTCCTCCAATGATCCAGGACATTGTGCCGAAAACTTGTTGGCACAACTCCCTCATGCGAGCCATCACCCTCCTCCCCTCATCATTCATGATGATGGCTCTTGACCTGCCATCCACTAGGTATCCATAATCCCTAGGAGTGTGCCTTGTATGGGCCCTCTCCCATCTCCATCCACGCTCCTGGGCATATCTAGGAGACCCCTGAACATCCGGTGTACGGACGGGGGTACCCTCTCCCGGAGTGCCACACAAAGGGGTGCCACCAGAGGGTGTGCCACCAAAAGGAGTGCCACCAGAGGGGGTGCCACCAAAAGGCGTGACATCTGCCGACGGCTGCGCAAAAGCTGGAGTAACTGGAGTGGACGTCTCCACAAGTGTGACAAATCCTGGAGGTGACTGAGCTCCAGCTGAACGACGAGACGGAGACACCGCGTCCGTGTCTCCACAGCAGCACCCCCCTGATCCTCTTGCAGTCGCAGTCCCTCCTCTGGCCCAAGTCACGAGCGTTGAGATCATCTACTCGAAGCTGAAGCATCTGATCGCACCGAAGCTGATCTAGCAGAGCGCCCTGACGAAGAACGAGACAACTCCTGATCTGCTATCTCTCTGAATCTCGCGAGCTGATCTGGAGACATACGTGCCATCATCTCCTGAAACTCCTCATCGCTCATCCCTCGACTCATCCTGAAAATGTCGATATCTGCACAGATAAAAAATAATGTTAGAATAATCAATTTAAACTATACAAAGCACATTAATAAAATCATTTTTGAAAAATCCCTCTTAAAATGCATATCTTATCTACCTTTATGGAAGATCTAAACAACGAATTGAGTAATACAATTCTCCAAGAATGAAGTATTCTATGGTCCCATGTTAATCTCCTGACACAACTCTGCATACACTGGAAGGTCGATAGACATGTCACCACAAAACAACGAGTCTGTCTCGTTCTCAAAAAATTCTACGACTTCTGTATTTCCATCATTGCTAGCCGATGCAGGCTCCAAGCTTGTGGTGGCCTCCACCCCTTGTAATTTCGATCCCTCTATTTGCATATTTTCTTCATCTATGCCTGAAACATCGCTTTGATCGTATACTCTCGTACCTCGAGGAGTTGAAGGTATAACATACCACCATCGAGGTTGTCGGGGATTTGGATAGAAGATTACCTGTTCACAAACACTTACAAACCGTCTTCAAACCATTGTGACATAAACCATGTCGTATTACAATTAGCAAGCAAATGCCCTTGCAAGTCCTGTCGATACCTGTGGGCACCACACTTTGGGCATGTCTCCATAGTCTCGTATTCATCTCGAAACAATATGCAGTCGTTGATACATGCATGGATGTTATTGTAGTCCATGCCAAGCTTCCGTAAAACATGTCGCGCATCATCACGAGACTCAGGCATGGTGTTTGCAGGTGGCAATATATGATATTTCAATAACCTGAAAAAATCATAAAACACCTTGAAAAATCTATCCATGTTTGCAATAATACTGTTTTTTTAAAAAAACAATGAAGTCTGTGTGCAAGGTACCTAAATAACTCAGTCACACTCGTATCGCTCCAACCGTATTTTGCTTGCACACTTAAGAATACAAGCAATGTCTTCAACCGAGATACTCGGCACCCATCATATAATGGTATGGATGCTTCCTCTCTAAGCGGGTCAGATGTCTCAACATCCATGGAAATCAATGCATCGATCATTGCCTCCATCTCAGGCTCCAAGATTGTAGGCAAGTCGGGAAGGTTGTCTATCTCCTCTGGCATTGACGGTATAGATGGGCCTTGCGAGTGGTCGATTGGCTCCTGCAATCCATCCATCGCATGTCCACGAACTCTTCTAATTGGACGCAAAGGGTGCACTCCCCCTTGGGTCGAGACATCACCCCCCTGGATACAAAATTTACCAACAAGACCCAATCTTATTGTGTATGGTTTTCAATTAGCTTGAGAGTACAATGCATGAAAAATGCTAATTTCAAATTACCGTTTGCTGAAAGTCTGCAATCGCCTGATCAATGATCTCAGATTGAAACTCGCCAAATCGTCGTACGTGTTCTATAGACAATCAACGTTTTCATCTAATTGCCAACTTGCATTGAGAGCAAGGACATGGGACACGCTGATTAAGATACGACTCGCGGTCTTGAACAATAGGACCTTCTTCATTTGCCATCTTATCTACATTACAACAAACAAGGCTTAAATGGATAGCTTTATGGAGATGTACGTCAAGTTGCAAGCTGACCATAAATCTTGCATTGTATATAGTAGTCGAGAGATTTTCCAATGTTATATCTCGGCCTTGTATCATGCTCAACGATTTGTTTGTCCCGGTAGATAATTTTTTGTTATATCTCGGCTTTGAGTATAAGTAATCCATTTTAAAATTAATGCGCGCCATCTATGAAATTTTATAACTATAGTAATAAAATTTATTTCAATCAATTCTACTCATAGTCATAAGACCTGAGAGAAATTATCCTATACTCAATTTAAGGGTTTCTTCTTCTATAACAATAATTTTGGGTTCATTTTGATGAAGTACGTGGCCGTATGCAAAGCACATTGCATACCATTATCAATACGTATATTATCTTAAATTTCCTTCCCTTCCCTCTCCCTCTCTTTCTCTCCCTCTCCCTCTCTTCCTCTCTTTCTCTCACCCTCTCCCTCTCCCTCTCGTTCTCTTTCTCTCCCTCTCTCATTTCCTCCCTCCCCCTCCCTCTCCCTCTCCCTCCCTCTTTCTCCCTCTCCCTCTCCCTCCCTCTCCCTCGCTCCCTCTCCCTCCCCCTCCCTCTTTCTCTCCCTCTCTCATTTCCTTCCCCTCCCCCTCCCTCTCCCTCTTCCTCTCCCTCTCCCTCTCTTTCTCTTTTTCTCCCTCTCCCTCTCTATCTCTCTTTCTCCCTCATTTCCTAAACAAGCAAAAAATAAAGTGATTTAAACATCCTCCAAGCAAAAGGGAGAGGGAGAGATACAATGCACTCTCCCTCTCTTTCTCTTTCTATCCCTCTCTCATTTCCTTCCCCTTCCTCTCCCTCTCAGTCTCTTTCTCTCTCTCATTTCCTCTCCTAAACAAGCAAAAAATAAAGTGATTCAAACATTAAACAAGCAAAAGGGAGAGGGAGGGAGAGAGAGAATGCACTCTCCCTCCTTCTCCCTCTCTTTCTCTTTCTCTCCCTCTCCTATTTCCTCCCCCTCCCTCTCCCTCTCCCTCTATTTCTCTTTCTCTTTCTTTCCCTCTCTCTCTCTCTCTCCCTCTCCCTCTCCCTCTCCCTCTCCCTCTCCCTCTCTCTTACTCTCTCGTTTCCTCTCCTAAACAAGCAAAGAAGAAAGTAATTTAAACATTAAACAAGCAAAAGGGAGAGAGAGAGAGAATGCACTCTCCCTCTCTATCTCTCCCTCTCCCTCTCTTTCTCTCCCTCTCTCTCCCTCTGCCTCTCCTTCTCTTTCATTTCCTCTCCTAAACAAACAAAAGAGAACGATTTAAACCTTCAACAAGTAAAAGAAAGAGAGAGGGAGACTCACCAATGAGATATGGCGAGCGAGGGCGGCTTCTCTTTGCAACGAGGGCTCCTCCTCTCCTTCACGAACAACGACGGTGGCGGTGGCGGTGGCGGCAAGTCTCTTCCTCCTCTTCTCTCACAAAGCCTTGGCTCTCTCCCTCGCTCTCTCCCTTGCTCTCGCTCTCAAAATGCAAAGAAAACAAAATGAAAACGGCGCTCTGGTTTCGGCCGCGCTTTTTTTCCCTGCGGCGTCGCAATTGGCGTCGCTATATGCGTCGCTATTTGCGACGCAAATAGCGACGCCAATTGCGATGCCTATAGCGACGCCGATATCCGCCGTCGCTAATCGGCGTCGCTATTGCCCCATTCCTTGTAGTGCATGAGCTATAGAAGAAGCTTGATCCAAAGGTAGAAAAATGTATTTTTGTTGGATACTCTTTAGAGTAGAAAGGGTATCACTGTTATAACCTTGTTATAGGTGAGTTCAGAGTGAGCAGGGATATTATCTTTGATGAGATGGATAGCTGGTATGCACCTGATGGTGATGTATTTGATGATGATAATGATCATGAAAACTATGTGCATAAAGAAAAACAAGAATCGTGGAGTCTTAGTGGACCAGAAACATCATTTGTTACTGTACCTACAGTGAGCCCTTGGTTTGGGAGACTAAGGAGTAGCCCTACATCTTCAAGTGGATCTATAAGAGTTGCAGGGAAGGACAAAGGAAAGAAAAAAGTGCTGGATGGTAATGATGCATCTACTAGTCATTTGGGATTTCATAGAGATTCTAGTGGATCACAGAGTTTGGATGATGAGCTTGGTATTCCTTCAGTCAGGACACTAGGTGTATAGAGAGCTCATAGTAATGTAAAGGCTACATTGAGTGATCCAGTGGTACACAGACCTAGTAGGGTCAGATACCCTATTAAAATATTTGGTTTTGAAGGCTATATAGCTCACCTTTATGCTTATATGGTGAAACAATTTTAGGATATTGAGACCACTTGTTTTGAGGATATTGTTGGTCATGCTCATTGGGATGCAGCAATGGATGAGGAAATGGCTGCATTAGAAGCCAATAAGACTTGGGATTTCGTACCCTTACCTAAGAGTAAGAAAGCTATTTGTTGTAAGTGGATTTACAAAGTCAAGCATAATGCAGATGGTTCAATTAGCAGATATAAAGCTAGGATGGTTGCAAAAGGCTATGCTCAAACATATGACATAGATTATGAAGAGATATTCAATCCAATTGCTAGGATGGCAATTGTTTGGATTTTGCAGAAAATGGATGTTAAGATAGCCTTCTTGCATGGTGAATTGCAAGAAGAAGTGTATATGGAGCAGCCAACATGTTATGAGGATTTAGAGTATCCCACATATGTGTGTAGGTTAAAGAATGCGCTCTATGGGCTGAAGCAAGCACCTAGAGCATGGTCTGAAAACATTGGAGAGTATCTTGTCAATATTGGATTTTGTATTTCTGATGCTTATCACTCACTTTATGTGAGAAAGGAAGATGCAGGCTTGATCATCATAGTCATCTATGTGGATGACTTGATTATTACACGTAATAGTGACAATGGGATTGCTGAAGTTAAAGACTTCTTAAAGAAGAAGTTTGAGATGAAAGATTTGGGTGAGCTAAGATAGTTTCTTGGTATTGAGGTGATTAGATGTGATGATGGTATATGGCTATCCCAAAGGCAGTATGGCTTGGATATGTTATCCAAGTATGGTATGACAGCATGTAAGCCTCTTTCAATACCATTGGAGCAAAATGTGAAGTTAAGTGCCGACTTTGGGGATGAGATAGAAGACCCTACTATGTTCAGGAGGATAGTACGGAGTTTGATTTACATGACTATCACAAGACTAGACTTGAGCTATGATGTTGGCCTTTTCAATTAGTTTATGCAGATGACTAGAAAACCTCATTTGAATCCAGTTAGACGTATATTGAGATATGTGAAGTCCACTTTATATTATGGAATTTTTTATGAGGCAAGTAAAGACGTATAGATCTTTGGATATAGAGATGCAGATTGGGCTTGTAGCATTTGAGATAGAATATCTACTAGTGGATTCATGTTTTTTCCCTTGGTAGTGTAGCAGCTACATGGAGCAGCAAAAAGCAACCTATAATTGCTTTATCGAGTACATAGGCTGAGTATAGAGCTCTTGTTATGGTAGCATGTGAGATGATATGGCTACAAAAGTTATTAGGTGATTTGGATGTGCAAGGATATGGCCCAGTTGTCATTCATTGTGACGACATGAGCAACATATAGTTAGCTAGGAATCGAATGTTCCATGCTACGAAAAAACACATTGAGGTGCACTACCATTTTGTGAGAGAGAAGGTATTGATAGGAGAGACTAACTTGGTATATGTCCACACACAGGATCATATAGCTGACATTTTCACAAAGACATTGGGTGGAGAGAAGCTTCAAAAGTTTTTTGAAGCTTACTTGGAGTTGCAGAGATAGAGTTAAGCTTGAGGGGGAGTGTTGAGATGGCAAGCTCAATACGTGCAGGCATTGATGATGGACTACTTGGCTAGATGGGTTTGCACATCTACACTTAGTATGTTGGTGGTCATTATGACACTCACATGGCCATTGACTTATCACTTATTATATTTAGGCTGTTACATCTACCTACAACTTGCAAAGATATAGCACCAATCGATTAGTATAGTTGATTATGCACTGTTTGACTTAGAAGGCCACTTTCCTTTATGTTATATCTTATCTATACTTTGTGTACATTGTATAGTGTATGGAAGAAGAACAAAAAATCAGCAAGAAAACATTTTGGCCTCCATCTAGCTTCCTGTTGTGTATACAATGTGTGTTTGGTGCAGTAGCTCAAGCAAAGTTTCCCACCACGTGATTCTTGACACCCAAGGCCTTATTGCACGTGCAAGGCTACTATGCGGGTAACACATGGATTTGGTTGCCTAAAGCCAAAATAACCAAAGGCCCTACTCAAATGCCACACTCAAGCTTCATCACACAAAACATTATGCTATAGACACAACAGAAGAGAATCAAGACGCTAACTCCATAGAACCTTCAAAGTCTACTCAACAGGGTGGCTTGAACCACCCTATCGTCCAAAATCGCAACCTTCTACTAGCAAAATGCTCAGCTCTAGCACTCACAATACCCCTTAGATATCAAATGCATCTACTAGCATGATAACTCCAACTACCACCAAACTCATCGAATGTGAGGCGAAGGTCCAACCTAAAGAGCAACCCAAATTGCAACTATTAGTTGTTGTTGAACTCTCTAGTCTTATTAAGCCTCAACCACCTAGCCTTTGATCCTCTTTTGAGCAACGATCAATTCTAACCTTGGCTATGGACTTAGCTGAAAATATGGGGACAATTTGGTTTCTTGCCTCTGAAGCTTTGACACTACTTTCATGACCTTGGCCAAAAGCTATGATCGACCAAACCTAGGCCTATTGGAAGAACCTATAGCACAACAAAAGTACGAATACTCCCTTGCTCTTGGGAGGAGTTGCAATTTGTATTTGTTAAGTCTTTCAAATCAATTTAGGAGTTAATTTAACTAAGATATCCCACGGGAAAGCAATCAAGGAACATCTCATTTTGTCGTATCGCAAGAATACAATCATGACCACAAGCCAAGAAATCGAGCAGTTGAAATATCTTACCGACCATGACTCCTTCTTGCAGAAATCATACAATTTAGGCTTGCAATTGGAGCTAGAGGGATGCCAAATAATGTCCAATGTTGAACAATGACGTGCAATCAATGCATCTGGATATGACCAAACCTATGTTGCTCCAACTTCTTATAGGGTGTTGACATCCATTCATAACCGACCCCTGGAAGAACACATTGAGGGAGATCCTTATTTAGATCGCATCCTCACTGAGGAGGATTTGCATGTTGCTAGTCAAGTGGAATCTTCCGACTTCTTTCTTGACATCCTTACTTACATTATGCAAGTAGGAATTTTCCCTACCGACATGGATAGCTTTGCTAATTTTGAGTATAACTCGAATTTCTATGCTTGGCTCATGCGAAGGTAAAACACTAAGATTATGTGCTAAATGCCCTTCATCCTCTAACCCTTTAATCCTTGGAATGATTCTTCTCAATTCAAAGAGGGGGAGATAAGGTGAAGGTGAAACAAACCAAACACATAAGAAAAACCATAAAGGAAAATCACACAGGAGGGACCTCAATGGTAGGACAAAGTAACTTGTGACTGATGAATTGACAATTAAATTGGAAAACAATAGACTTAGACTGCTTGGAGGAAAAAGTCTAATTCTTTACTAAAAATAAGTTCATGTCCCAAGCATGAAGTCTTTTCTTTCATTGAGTAACTATTTGGAAAAGTACTAATGGCAAATCATGGCTTATGACAAGAGCTGAAGATGTCACAGCAAGACCAAGCCCATCGTCTATCCTTCACGAAAGAGGAAAGAGGGAAGTATGGCCTATCCTTTGAAAATTGCACATACAAACAGCTAAGGTTTAGGATCATCCACAACATCGAAGGGGTGGTGACCACTAAGGAAGCTATCAGGAGGATTGTAGATCAATGCAACCTCGCCACGTATATTGAAAAGTTCGGATGACAAGAACCTGACCACACTAGGTGTGTGGAATTCCTGAAGGCATATGAATTTGATAAGGAGAGTGGATAGTATCCTTGGCAAGCAGGGAAGGAATCAAGGAGGTGCAGGTTGCACTTAGTAAGACCTTAGTGGAGAAGTTGTTGGGGTTGGAACTGAAGATGAAGAAGAGGCATAAAAGAGATGTCTACACCATGGTGGGGATGAAGAAGGAAAGTGTCTTAACAAATGATGGCATAAGTATCCAAGACATTCCCCACATGGAGATCAGATTGCAAGAAAAGGTGATCCACCTCTTTTTCTTAAGCCTAAGATATAATTCACTTATTCATAGGATTAGTGTGCCCATATTGGAGAGTATGGCGGCTCATTCGTTGCATGAAGCGGATTGGAACGACTATGTCAAGAAAACCATAGACCAATCAGCCAAGACACTCAACCTTGGAAGCAAACCAGTAGGTCGAGAATCCCTAGCATCAAAGGGAACTGATACGAAGAAGCCCTTGGTCAAGGCTTCATTCATAGGGTATGGAGGAGTCTTGATGGTCCTTTTCCAAGAGGCGATAAAAGAACCCTAAGATACAAATTGCTTATGCATGGGTGCAGTTCTTCATCGATAAGACACATACCCCAATGCCCACCTACAGTGCGGGAACCCCAACAACACGAGTGAAAATATCGGTTGCTATAGACACCAAATCTCTATAGGGGTTGAAGTGACCAAGAATAGATACTACCACCACAATGCCATAGCCCGTTGACCAGGACGAGTATGTCAGGGAGCTCTATGCTCAAATAGAAAGGGAAAAGGAGGAGAAGAGAGCGGCTGTGGTGAAGCTAGAAATAGAAAAGGAAATGTCAAATGCCTTTCAGTTAGACAAGACCTGCCAATTGGGCTTGCAACAAAAAGAAATCTACTCGCTAAAAGCAAAACTGAGGACCAAGGAGAATGACGAAGAACGATGGAAAAAAAAGACTAGAGGAAGAGAACCAGGAGCTGGTTACAATGCAAAGGGAATACAAACTCCTATTTCTACAACAAGTGGAGCTCGAAACATAAATGAGAAAAATCCAAGAGATCATGGAAGAGCTCACTATGTTGGAAGTAGGAGAGTATATGAGCAAGAAGAACAAAAAATGGAAAAATAAGAAGCACAGCTTGGAATGCAAAGACAAAGGAGGAACAAAAAACACTAGAAAAGGAGATTGAGTACCTAACAAAAGAAAAAGAACAATTTGTACAAAAATGGAAAAGGCAAGAGCCACTGATAGTGGCCATGTCACAAAGGCAAGGTGAGGGCTTGGAAGAGATGAACAAGAGGGCAGAAGAATGGGCTAGCCAGAACAAGAAAAAAGTCAAATCCTTAGCACACCATCTCCCTCAAGCCAAAAAGGAAAGGATATTTGTTGAAAGCAAAGGGATAGCTGCCCAAATGAGCTTCCAAACCTAGCAACTCATCTTCCTTGACACCCTACTGGACGTCACTCAGGCATAGAAAGAAGAGTCCATAGAAATAATAAAAAAGAAACTGGGATTGTCTCGTAGAGCACTGAAAGTAGGACTAGAGATGCCATCACAACCTAGTGGAGTTGGCCCAAGCTTGAAAGAGCAACTCCATTATCTCCTATTGGCACGTCTAACCTCATAGAAAGTCGACACGCTCTAGTTCATCAAAGAAGAACAGGAGGGGTGAAAGCCAAGAGAGAAATAGATGAGAACTTTGGATGGGGATCACACGAAGAGGAGCTGGTCCCACTGCCTCCTTCCTCGTGACCTAAAGAGCAGCAACACACAGACACCTCCACAAAAAGAAAGGAGGCACTAAGGGAAATAATGAAACAAATGGTGGAGAAGAGAAGGAGAAAATGGAATACCAAGGGAGTGAGGGCACCCTAGGCACCTATCCCACTGTGTATGAACAACACCCCAGCAAGCTTTCACACTGACATTGGACTTTTGCAACACTCAACCCTTCAAGTGAAATGACCCAATCTTTATGCCCTGCCATGGAAGGGTGGGAGTGGATTTTGACTCCAGTGTCCACTGTTGCTACGGCTTCCCTATAATTTATAACCCTCATTCTACTACGTATGAAGATGCCCTCATGTTCACATAAGAGAACTTGTATGATACCCTAATCCAATTCACTAAAAAATTCTCTTCATGCCCTAACCCTACCTTTATTACTACTTGTAATTACCTTAGATTGCTTAGGATACTCCTGATGCAAGTTCCCACCTGGTAGGAGTGCAACCTCATAGTATTGCATTTTCATCCTAATGCTATAGATAGTTGTGCAATGGCCTGACTAATGATGCCAGCTACTCTATTGCCTTCAGTTTCCTTAGCTCTACTAGAGGACATGAATGATAGCCTCTTCACCCATTGCAATCATCCATTCCTCTCCACCACCACCCTTCAAGTCTACCTAAACCTCAAGGGGTATCTCCAAAGCCGTTGATTCCTTAATAAATCTATTAAGCTGCCCCCTTCTCCACGTCACTTCGATGACAAAGATTAAACTTCTGTCACGAATATGTAACTTTAATAGTATTTTTTTAAATAAAGAAGATTAAAAAAAAGGAAAATATATCACACGTTGCCACCGCAAGTTGCACATCAACCACAATCAGTGCACGTAGGGGTTCTCAAGTTAGGAGCATCTAGTGGCTTTGATCGATCGGCTCCATCCGTAGCTCCCTAGTCCCGTTTTGATCCTCGACTTCACGCTTAGGATACATCAAGGGCAAGACACACCTAGGGAGGTAACACTCACGTGTGGTTAGATTTATCACCCTAAGCTACACACACCACACCTCCCTTATGCACAAACTTAGTCCTCATGTGAGTGACCACATGTCCATAAATCCCTCTAACACCAAGGTTCATTTCCAACTCAAGAACCTTCGAGGTCCATAGATCCCTCCAACTCACCCCCAACACGGCTTGTATACAAACTCAAAAAGCCACCTAGCTACCCTAGCAACGCCGTTCCACTCACCACCCAGAAAGTGCCATGGGACTGGCACTCAAATAGGAGGGGGTAATGTTAATCCTCAAATGACGGACAAGGTGGAAAATCCAAAAAATCTAAAATAGAAGACAAAGCCAAGGCAAAATCGAATGGAGAACGAAGGCATGCCAAGAAAAATCGGGAAACACAAGAAGTGTGAAAGAGTCCTAAATCAAGGAGAGATGCACAAGAAAAAGCACAAGTCAATAATTTTATAATAGAATGAAAGGTGCACCATGATTTGTTTTAAGAGCGTCGGGCTCTAACCCGTGCAAATTGTAAATGTAAATGGGAGGTAGGAAGGAAGCCAAGAAGATAGAAGAGTAATGGAAAAAAGGGATGTCAAGATTGTGGGAGAGAAGGAAGGAGTCTCACTTGTAGCTTTCTTGCTTGCACAATGGGGGAATACACACAAGGGTGGAGGCTGAAAACAGTTTTTCTCTTCTTAGTTGTGTAAGCCAAAAAGAACTCATATACAAAGAAATAGAAGAACCCTATATATGGGTCTCAAACCAAACTCAACTAACTAAGGTGGCATACTAATTGAGCCACGAACTAGAGTAGATAAGAATAGCTGTCATATAGCTATTATTCATGGGCAGTGTACCAACCGCGTCTGCAACTGACAAGTCGGTGACATAAATACACAACGGTCACCTTGAGCTCAATATCTCAACACTCTCCCTCGAGCTCAATTCCAATTCCTGCACACCAAGCAGGTCTCTGAACTTGTGCAGCTTCTCTGCACCCAATGCCTTCGTAAATATGTCAGCTACCTAATCCTCTGTGCTGACATAAACTATATCAATAAGACCTAGTAAAACCCTCTCCCGCACATAGTGATAATGCACCTCAATGTGCTTTGTTCTAGCATGATAGACTGGGTTATTTGCCAAGTGTATACTACTCATGTTGTCACAATAAATGACAACTGGCCCATCTGTAGGCTGATGCATATCATAAAGGAGCTTATGCAACCAAGCTACCTCACATGCAGCCATTGCTGCACCCCTGTACTCAGCCTCTGTGCTCAACAAGGCAACTGTAGGCTGTTTCTTGCTGCTCCAAGTGACTGTAGCACTCCCAAAAGAGAACACATATCCACTGGTAGATCGTCTATCAGAAATGCTACCAGCCCAATCAGCATCAGTGTATCCATGCAACTGTATCTGAACCCCAGTCTCATAAAATAGTCCATACTGCAATGTGGACTTCACATACCTGAGTATGCATCTAGCCGCATCCAAATGCGGTTTCCTTGGAGCCTGCATAAACTGGCTTACCAATCCAACAGCATAGCTCAAATCTAGCCTGGTAATAGTCATATAAATCAAGCTTCCTACTATGCGTCTGTACATAGTAGGGTCTTCCAAAAGCTCACCTGCATCTGTGCTCAGCTTCACATTCTGCTCCAAAGGAACTGAAATAGGCTTACAGCCTGTCATCCCATATTTGGACAGCATGTCCAATCCATACTACCTCTGCAAGAGCTGTATCCCACTTGGTTATCTAATCACCTCAATGCCCAAGAAATAATGCAGCTCTCCCAAATCCTTCATCTCAAACTTTTGCTTCAATAGCATTTTCACATGAAGGATATCTTCATCACTATTACCTGTCATAATCAAATCATCAACATAAATGACAAGTAGCATAATACCTTTCTCTGTTTTTCTCACACAGAGTGAGAAATCTGCCTTGGAAATCTGAAAGCCAATAGTGACAAGATACTGTCCTATCTTGTCAGACCATGCTCTAGGTGCTTCCTTCAAGCCATACAAGGCTTTCTTCAACCTGCAAACAAGCTCAGGATGAACATCATGCACATAACCTGGTGGCTGATCCATATATACCTCTTCTTGCAAATCACCATGCAAGAAGGCATTCTTTACATCCATCTGATGTAAAGACCATTCCTTTGATGCAGCCATAGCAATGACTGCTCTTACGGTTGCCATCCTTGCAACCGGACTGAATGTTTCTTCGTAGTCAATGCCATATGTTTGTGCATACCCCTTGACTACTAATCTTGCCTTGTATCTGTTCACAAAACCATCTGCATTGTGCTTCGCCTTATAAACCCACTTACAGCCAATTGCATTCTTACCTTTAGGCAAAGGTACCAATTCCCATGTAGTATTTGCTTCCAAGGCATCCATTTCTTCATCCATGGTTTCTTCCATTTTTCTTTTCCCATGGCTTGCTCAAAAGAAGTGGGCTTTGGTTCTTGTATCACTTTGACCATATATGCATAGTGAATGGCTATAAATCCATCATATTTCAGCCTATCCACAAGATACCTAGCTTTGGTAGACCTACGCAAAGTAGGCTCACCTCCAGGTGCTCTCAAAACATCCATGGTCTTCCTTACTCCAGGTGTAACAATAGAGGGGATACCCAACTCATCATCAATGCTTTGTTCTGAGCCACTTGATTCACCATCCACATAAGAGTGACCTGCATTCACATCAAACATGGGCTGATCAACCTTCTCTTTTCCTTTTCATGATACCTGCATACCACTATCTGCAATGCTTTGAGAAGATTCTCTTGATCTCAATCTGCCTGTCCATGGCAAAGAATATAAACCACTACTAGAGGACACTCCAGGTCCACTAATATTTTATGACTGCTGCTGTGAATTCTGTGCAGCATTACCATTTTGTGCATCTACATCATCAATCACATTTACTGGTTTATACCAGCTACTCATCTCATCAAAAACAACATCTTTGCTCACTGTAAACTTACGAGTAGAAGGGTTATAGCATCTATACCCTTTTTGCTGCAGAGAGTAACCAATAAAGATGCACTTCTCAGCTTTTGGATCCAACTTGGATCTCAGCTCATCTGGCACATGTACATAGGCAATGCAACCAAAAATTTTCAAATGAGAAATATCTGGTTTCCTACCAGTATACCTCTCCTCTGGAGTCATCCCATGTATTGCTGCAGTGGGAGTCATGTTCATTATATAGACTGCTGTAGCAACTGCTTCAGCCCAATAAAAATCTGGCAGGTCTTTTTCATTGAGCATGGCACGAGATACCTCTCCAATATGCCTGTTTTTCCTTTCAGCAATTCCATTTTGTTGTGGGGTATGACTGCATGAATATTGCTGCTTTATGCCATGCTTCTGCAAGAACTTTGCAAACTCATTTAAGAGGTACTCTCCCCCTCCATCTGACCTTAGGCATTTTATTTGCAGACCTGTTTCTTTTTCAACCATGGCTTTAAGAGTTTTGAAATGCCCAAAAACTTCACTTTTCTTTTTCATAAAATACACCCAAACTTTTTTGCTATAATCATCAATAAAAGTGACAAAATAATGACAGCCTCCAAGAGATGCAGCTTTAGTAGTCCACACATCAAAGTGGATTAATTCCAATGGCTTCTTACTCTCTTGAACATGTCTAGGAAATGGTTTGTCAAGATTGTGGGAGAGAAGGAAGGAGTCTCGCTTGAAGCTTTCTTGCTTGCACAATGGAGGAAGACACACAAGGGTGGAGGCTGAAAACAGTTTTCCTCTTCTTAGTTGTGTAAGCCAAAAGAACTCAAGTACAAAGAAATAGAAGAACCCTCTATATGGGTCTCAAACCAAACTCAACTAACTAAGGTGGCATACTAACTGAGCCACGAACTAGAGTAGATAAGGATAGCTATCATGTAGCTATTATTCATGGGCGGTGTACCAACCGCGTTTGCAACTGCCAAGTCGGTGACATAAATACACAACGGTCACCCTGGCGTATCACGAGTGGAGCTCGATATCTCAACATGGTTTCCTTGCCTATTTTCCAAACTGACAGGCTTCACATACCTTATGCATTTCTGCAACCTTGAATTTTGGCAATCCTGCAATAATATTTTGGGCCTGCATTGATTTAAGTCGCTGTACATTAACATGACCAATGCGTTTATGCCAGATATCAATATCTGCAACTACACCGGTCCCATGTGCAAACATTGCTGCACTCAATTCAGACATGTGTGCATCCAACGTAAACATTCTGCCCTTCTTCTTTCCTTTTGCTATCAAGCGACCTTTATTTTTCATATCCTCAACAAAGCATCCATGAGGATTAAATCTGACTTGCAAGCCCTGCTCAACCATTTGACCAACAGAAACCAGATTCTTGGTGATATTCGGGACATGAAATACATCGGACAAGTTTTTCTTTTTCCCATCCTGCATAGACAAAGGAAATTTTTCAATCTGCACAATAGGATGTGCAGTATCATCACCACTCTCCACAAATCCTAGTTTTTCCATTTTCCTTGCATCCTCCATCCATTTTGCATGACCTGTCATGTGGTTTGATGCACCTGAGTCAACATACCATACATCATTGCTTTCTTCTGCACTTGTCACAGAATTGTTCATGTGCTGCACCATAAACAAATGCTCATTTCTGTCATCACCCTGTCTACTAGAAGATGCATAATTCCCTTGTTGCAGTTTTCCATTCATTATGTCATTCTGCTTTTTATAGCACTCTTTAGCCATATGACCCATTTTACCACAGTAGTAGCATTCAACTTTACTGTTTGCATTTTGGCCTCTTTGCCATCCATCATGACCTCTTTGGCTCCCCCTGCCTCTAGAGTTACCATGTCTTCCTCCATAGGACTGGTTTTCTTGAGTTTGCTGCATATTCTAATTTCTGCCACGGCCTCCAAATCGGCCTCCTCTACCTCTGCCTCTACCTCTTTCAACATTTGAGTAGAAGACAACTTCTTTTGAAGTTCCTCCTGAAGAAGATGCACCACCATTTCTTTGCTCCTCAGAAATTAGAAGAGCAATCAGCTCCTCAAAATCAGGAAATCTTTCACGAACTGAAATGGATGTCCGAAACTGTGCATAATCCTTTCCTAGACCATTCAAGGTCACAGAAACTAAATCATCATCTTCCACTGGTGACCCAATGGAAGCAAGTGCATCTGCAATCTTCTTCACCTTCATGTGGTAGTCATTGATGCTCATATTTTCTCTTTGCACATTATGCAACTCTTGCTTGAGCTACATTTTCCTGGCTTGCGTATTTGTGCTATACATTTTTGACAAAGTATCCCATGCCTCCTTTGGCGTACTTGCATCCTGAATATGCACAATCATAGAGTCTGAAATGTTGATAGACAGCCAATACATAACTTTCTTGGCTCTCTCATGCCATGCTTTAAATGCCTGCATTTGCTGTTGATTGGGAACATCAGGAAGAACTGGTTCTTCTTCATTTCCTGCAACAAATTTCCAATATCCTTTTCCCATAAGGAAATTCGTCATTCTAAACTTCCATGCTTGGAAGTTGTTCTTGTCAAGCTTTTCAGTGACAATCTGTGAAAGAGAATCAGACGCCATTACAGAACACTGCAAAAAATTATGTCACTGCAAAAAACACAGCTTCACCCTCACAAGGGCAAATCTGCGAAACTAGGGAAAGTGGTATTTGACCACATAGTCACTTCCTAGTGACGATTTTGCATAAACAGGAACCAAGGATGATTGTGTAACTCCCAATGTCTCTGCACAGAAGCATACGATGCAATTTCTGTGGTAACTTTTCACCGACCTGTAAAACAGTGGTCGCACAGCATAAAATTGGGCCTTTTCTTGAGTGTGTGCAGAAAACTTCTACCTCTAAAACAGGCCCCGAAATGGCCTCAAATAAAAAAAATAGGGTCGCCAGTGGCTAAAGCCCTCTCCCGCAGCATATATTGCCCTCTTGCTTCACCGCGAAGGGCATCTCAACCTGAGACAATGCACTCTTGCAATTTCCGGCTGTGCTACTTGCATAGATCTGCTCCCAAAACAGAAAATGAAAGCAGCACTGCTCCTCTTACCACAACACTGCGAGCTTGGCTTGCTTTCTTGAGCTCCTTACCACGAACAAGGCTCTGATACCATGTCAAGATTGTGGGAGAGAAGGAAGGAGTCTCACTTGTAGCTTTCTTGCTTGCACAATGGGGGAATACACACAAGGGTGGAGGCTGAAAACAATTTTTCTCTTCTTAGTTGTGTAAGCCAAAAAGAACTCACATACAAAGAAATAGAAGAACCCTATATATGGGTCTCAAACCAAACTCAACTAACTAAGGTGGCATACTAACTGAGCCACGAACTAGAGTAGATAAGGATAGCTGTCATGTAGCTATTATTCATGGGCGGTGTACCAACCGCGTCTGCACAACTGACAAGTCGGTGATATAAATACACAACAGTCACCCTGGCATTTCACTAGTGGAGCTCGATATCTCAACAAGGGAGGGATAGTGAGAGTGTGAGGAAGTGAGTGAGTGTGTGAGGGTGAGGGATCAAGGACGTGAAGTTCTCCACCATCTCCTCTCTTCTTCCTCTCTCCTCTCCTCTTCTCTTGTCTTGTCTTGCTTGCGGCTATGGAGGATTGAGCTTGGAGGTGGAGGCTTGAGGATGCTTGTTGACCTTGCATCAAGAATCATGGAGCTATCAGAGTGCTTGATAGAGAAAGCAACTCAATCGGGCATCAAGGTAAGCTCACTACACTTGTAGAGAAGAATGGTCCATCAGCTATGTGAGAGGTAACCATTAGTGCTGTCTTGAAACACTTGAACAATAAGCCATCTGTGGGTCTTGGCGGTTGAGCGCTCGCCTCTACTAGAAAATTGGGTTACTAGAAAGCTCTCTTATTAAGTATTTAAGAATCCCCTGGAGCTCGAGTTTGTTGGATGGGACCTGGAAGGGGACACATATTGGTTAAATGCCAAAGGTCCTTGCCACCATGCAGAGTGGTACTTATGGTGGGGTCCTGCTCTTTGGAAGCTAAGATGGTGTAGCTTTATGGGACTCAGTGGGGCTACCTTGGTAGCCTACTTATAATCCATCTCTTCATATGAGAATGACAGATCAATGGTGGTCAGCACATGCATCCAATCACATTCGTCCTTGGGCCAAGGAACATACTTTGTTACTAGCCAATAGCAATTAATGACTTATGAGTCTCCTTTCAAAATAGTAATGATGACATTTAGCTCAATAATCGGCGTGGTCTTCTAGGTGTCCATCTTAACTATTACAAGTTTTGATCTATTGCTAAGGAATATTAGATTGTTTTCCTAGTTTTCCATCACTCATGTGTTTTCACATCTAGGATCACTTTAGCATAATGTCATAGTCGACTCTCTTCAGGACTACAAAGTTCACTGAGAACTGGACTCCCGCTATCTTGAAGGCCTAATCTTTCAGCACTCCAAACATTATGACCTTCATTCCATTAGCCAATGTGATATTAAACCTATCAGCCTCTACAGAAAGGGTTACCCCAAGTTGATAGGACTCTATGGTTGATCACAATAACTCCCATTGCTATATCTACAATTCCCTTCCTTGTAACATATCCTATGAATTGATAGGCAAGATTGTGTGTATCTTTGTGCCTTCCCAAAAAGCATTTATATGCAATGACTTAGGCACTAAGCTTAGGATTAAGCTTGATATATTTGTTATTGCATAGTTGTCAGACAAGTCAATTGCTCCAAGTCATTAGGTCATTATACCCACTACTTCAACCCTTGCCACCACATTGTTGGGTTCTTCATAAGTAACTCTTCGAGAGGTAGGGTCAGAGGGATTCATATCAATGTCACAAGTATGTTTCCAACTGCTTGCTTTTGATCAGGCTCTACATTTATTTGCAAATGATCCCAACCAATCTTCCTACCTGTCGCCAATATAGGCTTTGTGTATAAAGTGCCATGTGAGGGTGCAAATGTATCTCTTGATCTTAGTTGCATGGGCAAGACCAGTCTGCTCATGCTAGAGAGCTCATTGATCCCATCTTCCATGATAGCTTTGATATAATTGAAATACTCTTGGGCTTCTCTCACCCACTCCTTGATGTTATCCACTACTTTCAAGTGGTGCTTTGGGTCAGGATACTCCCCAATATTAGCACTCCCCTTTTTTGTCATCTTCGAAGTAGATGTTTTTGCTTCTACATTTGTGACTTGCTTTCCATTGGATAGTGTGGTGGCATTATCTACCTTGAGTGCTACCTTCATCTCGGCCCTCTTTCTCCTCCTCCTAAAGCTCTTTCTCCCTATTGAAGCTACATCAAGATTGCTAGGTCTAGGTAATGAGATATCGGCCTCCTTCATTTGTGATCGGGTCATGATGTCTAATGGGATTAGGGTAGCCTCACCATGAAGTGTCTGGACTTTGAACAACTTGAAGGGTATGTACATCATGATTGCTAAACTAGTGGAAGGTTTTCACCTAGGGTACTTGTCATATAATATATGATCTCACACTTAAAAATCTCAAGTCAGCTTTGTCTGGATTGGCTTGCTCCCTTTTAGGGTAGCAAGATGAGATATGCCCTAGATGATTGCAATTGTAGCACTCATAGGATGGGTTCTTGGTGTTTTCCTCCTAAATCTCAACCTCTTCCCCTACATAATGTCATCACCAGCACTAGTCTGAAAATCATCAAGATGGGGTCACCCTCTTTGTCATATGTATGAGACATAAGGGTTCATGTATGCTTCATCCTCATTCATCTCCTCTATGTAATCTATTGGAGAATCAATTGGTGGACAACTCACAATGGATCTAGATGGTCTTGGTAGCCCTATAGGATTGATGTGCATCTTGGGGGCTGTTGTCTTTCAGTCCTTGGGTGCTAGGAGAGCTAATAAAGCTCCCCTCACAAATTTTAGTAGTCTATTCTCTAGGTAATATGACTTATTGTATGGTTGCAAGTACGAAAATCATCATGGCAAGCTTGAATGCATTGCGTCGTATCTAGATCTACTATAGATTAGTGCACTTGATCGAGGATCCAAGAATTTTCCAGGGGAGGTGATTTCCTCCACAATGCACACATTGCATGTGTGGTTGTATAGGCCTTCTCATAATCTCTCGAAGCTTAGCCAACTCTAGCTTCATATTTGCCAACTCATGGCTCTAGTCAACACCATTTTTCTTGTCTTGTGTATTCTAGATAAATCTCTCGCTAATGGTCGTAGCTCACTTTGAGGATCTAGTGGGAGTGTCATCTCAGGTCATGGTTATGGAGCTTCTTCAAATACCCTAGCTAGCATGTTGGTTCACAAGTTCAAATTCCTCATCATGTCCTTGTAGAGCTCTTTGCTTTGGATTTTTTTTATAAATACAGTGGAGACCACCCGTTTGTTATTTCATTCCACCATTGGGATTCTCTTAAAGAGACTCCCCACATGCACTACAACAAAAAGGCCTCTTAGATGCACTTTTAGACGCAATTTTTGAATATAGAGAAAATCTTACGGGCGCGTCTATTCGCTCGTCTATTTGCGCGTCTACAACTTCGCGTTTATAATCGCATCTATAAAGGAATTTACACGCAAAAATAGACGCGCAACAGACGCACATATATATGCATGAATACAAGCGCATAAAAAAACCAACATTGTTTTTCATTTAATTTATTATGTGCGTCTACCAGCCCGTCTATCTGGAAAATTAGACGGGCATATAAACACGCTGTTGTATTGCTGCGCATTCGAGGTGTGAAAACCACCCAAAAATTGTGTGTGTGATTTGATACTTTGTATATACTTAGTTGTTGTGTTTACATTTATTTTCTGCGCATGAGTATAGTGAGGAGGAGTTAGAGGCATAGTGGTGAACATGATGAGATGCTTTCAGCCTATGTTGATACATGTTGCTGTAAAAAGGTCTGGAACCATTGCTTGCCAAAATCCATTAGCACTATTGCTCGTAGACTCAGCAGAGGGGAGCCATTGACAGTAGGACGGATTCACGGTTTGAGCTCAATGACTGAGGCTGCTCCATCTGTGGCAAGACATGTTGTGGCAGGGCTGAATTACTTGATGACATTGTTCAAAGTTGCTTTCCTGTTGCTAATTGAGCTTGGAGTGTTTCCTTTGATGTGCGGGTGGTGGTTGGACATATGCACTCTAAGCCTGTGGGACGGGATTTAAGGAACACATTGTGTCAATTTCAGATTGTGGTTATTCTGTTCAGTATTTTCATGGTGACCTTTTGGTGTTGCATTGTAATAAAAACCGATTGTGTTGTTGTGGATGATAAGGATCTTATTCCATGGTAGGCGGTATGAGAAATTCACGAGTCTTATTAAATTTGCTCCATTGAGCTATGCCTATATTGGGCTGTCTTGGAATAGGCAAAAGTAGCTTATTCTGCGGGACGAAAAGGAAGGAAGATTACGCTAATCTGGAGGGAAGAGGAACGATACTTTGCGCTGGACGGAAGGAAGGAAAAAGAGCTTTTTCAATGGAGGCTGACAAGGAGGAGGGAAGCATTAGTTTATGACACTCCAGATGGGCATGTGACTCGTTAGGTTCGTGAGGGAGTTGCAAAGATTGGAGACTTGCGCTTTGTAGTTTGTGATACTGCCGGCTTGGAAACAGAAGAGGATCCTGAAAGTGTTCTTGCGAGGATAGCTGGGATCACATCAAGTGCTTTGTCTAGTTGTCACCTTGCTGTGCTTCTTATTGATGGAAGGGCTGGGATACAGCCATTAGACTTGGAAGTTGGAAAATGGCTACGCAAACAAAATGTGCCCATTCCAGTCGTTTTGATTATGAATAAAGCTGAAGGAACACATGCAGACACTACTGGCAGACTTCTGGCCACACTTGGTGAATCTTTTACTTTAGGATTTGGTGAAGCTGTTGCGCTCTCTGCTGAAACAGGAGAAGGCCTGACAGATCTTTATGAAGGGTTAAAGCCTTTCCTTATAAAAGCCCAAGAAGACATAAATGCTGCCCAAGAACTGAATTCTGAGGATGAATCTGGAGGTCCTTTGGCAATGCAGCTAGCAATAGCTGGCCGCCCTAATGTTGGCAAATCAAGAATACTGAATTCCCTACTTCGACAGGAACGTGTGCTAACTGGGCCAGAACCAGGTCTAACTCGAGATGTTGTTCGTGTGAAATTTTGTTACAACAACAGAACTGTTTACCTTGTGGATACTGTAGGTTGGATGCAGAAGGCACAGCTTAAACAAGGTCCATCAGCTCTTAGTGCCATTCATGCTAAGCAAAGTCTTATGCGTGCAAACATTGTTGCCCTTGTGCTAGATGGAGAGGAGGCTGAGCAGAGAGACCCTTTACTGCATGCCCGTGTATCCTCTGGTTTCTGGATCAGCTTCCCTCAGCATAATTTTCAGTGACTCCAATTATTTGAGCCCAATTTGTGGTACGGTCTTTCTGGAACTTTATATTCCACAGTACTTGTTGAGAGAGTGGGTCCACTGTTTCAACAGAGAGAATCAACTATCTAAAACAATTTGGCTGTTTAGAGTCTCTTCTCTTGTGTTTGTCCTATTGTTGCTGGGCTGGCTACCCTGATCATAATATTCAACCAGCTACGACTTTTCGAACTGACTTTGGCATGTAGTGTTTATGAGACTCGGTATATTCCATTGTGCTTGTTGAGAGAGTTGGCACTCTGGTGTTTCAACTGCAAAAGATCAACTATATGAAGTAAGAGCTAAGTCTTTTTGCATGCATATTTGTGTGCTTTAAGAGGGAGATGGAATGCAGTTGTGATGTAACAGTGTCTAGATCTGTGCAGACTGCCATGCCAGGACTATCTCTTTCATTATGTGTGTGTATCCTCTGGTTTCTAAATTGGCTTTCCTGACTTTCAGCTAACTGTGATTCTTCAAGCTGATTTTATGACAAAGACTCATTTTATCATTTTACTTCATAAAATAGAAGGCCTGGTTATTCAAATAAACCAGATTGGATTGAAGAAAAAGCTCATATACAACTTGGACGAGGAGAGCAAATTGTACGAATGTATTGGTAGATATATTGAAGTTTAGAGAATGGTCATATTATCTTGGATAGCCTGTTCTTGCTTGATTGATCTTCTATCCTGAAATTATTCAAAGTCCTCTGTGGTTGCAACTTTGCTTTCCAAAACCCTTCGACATCTTTGGTGAACCCGACGTGAAAGCGTCGCAGAAATTTCAGGATGGGAGATACTTCAGCCTCTATTTCAGCTTCTTCTACAATTCCAGCTGCCTCTACTTCAGCTCCATCAATGACTGCTGCATCAAGTACTTCAACGGAGGATCTAAAGCAGATTTTGCAGAATATATCCATGTATATGCAGCTCCAAAATCGGCAAACACAAATGTATATGCAGCAGCAACAACAATTGCATCAACAGGAGTTGTCTCAGCAAAGGCAACTCTATTTGGAGCAGGAGAATGCAAACAACGCAACTAAGGCTATTGAAGCAGTTGAGAGTGAGAAGAAGCTATTTGACAAGCGTAATATTTCAGCATATTTGAAGACATATGAGATCAAGATGGGGTTTTTTGGAGTTCCTGCTGGACTTATGAGTAAGTACTTCCTTCGTCTTGTCACACCTGCTTTGAGGACAAAAGTGACTGATCTTTTTATTCAAAATACACATTGGCAAGATTTTAAGAAGGCCTTAAAAGAAGAATACTTTCTTGAGGACTTTGGTATGGCTACTCGGCGGTCATTCCGAGAGTGGGTCTACATGCCAAACAAAGGTCTCGCTGCTTCGAAGTTGATTCGAGAATTCGAAGAGAGGTATAGTCAGCTTGATGCAATTGAACAAAGAGCATTGGATGTTGAAAAAGTTGAGCTTTTCTTGCAAGCTGCAGATCCTGCTCTTCAAGAAGAATTGGGTGAGCTTCTTGAAGATCGCACGAAGCCTATGGGTCTTAAAACTGATTGGCAGGATGCTCAGGATGCAGTCTCGACTTTGACCAAGAGGAGGATATGGAAGACTCGCCTACAGAATGGTTCCATGATACCTACACCTTCATCAGCTCCTATGCCTATTTCTATCCCTGTTATTTCTTCTCCTCCTCAGCCAGTTTCTTGGCCTATGCCAGTGCCTACTGTTTCTACTCCACCTATTCCTCCTGTTCCACGACCGATGCCTACACCTTCTGCTCCAAAACCATCCGCTCCATCGGTGCCTATCTCTATTGATGACATAATCAAAGGCATCACAGATTTGACACTTGAGTCAGTCAAAGCGGAGTTAGTGGGAAAGTTGAAGGAGTAGTTTGCTTCAACTGTGCCTACTACTTCTTCTAGTGCTCCTAGTGCACCTAGGAGAGATCGGAGATGTATTTGGTGTGATAGTACGGAGCATCAGCATTGCAGGGATTCTGATTCTTTCCAAGATGCAAGGAGGCAAAATTTGGTATATTGGCGACAAGATGGTAAGTTTTGGTTGACTGAGACAGGAGCTCCACTTGCTACCAACTTTGGTAAAGGTGGAATGAAGAAGTTAGTGGAGGACATGGCTGCGCGTACTTCTTATGTGACAGCTAGAGGTGATGCTTCTGCATATGGAGTACAGATTGAGAAGGGATTAGAGACTCAGTCAGCGCTATGGACTTATGCTATGGAGATTGCAAACAAGGGGAAAATTCAGCAAACTATTTTGACTAGTGCAGACTCTAGCATCAGATCAGAGATAGGTTGGGACTCGCCTGTTGACAGGTATTCTATTTATGCTTATTTGGCTAAATCTCATGGTGCAGATGTACTTGTTGAGGAGAAACGTAAGAGGGATGAAGAAAATCCAAGTGCAACTAAGAAGACTAGAGGGGGTGAGTTTGTTTCTCCACCTACTGCAGGACCGTCTTCAAGACCAGGGCCAGATCGACAGATGGAGGATGCTCAAAAGAGAGAAAAGAGGCAAGAGCCTAGAGAGAGAAAGTAGCCAGGATTCAGATTGACGTCCGATATTGAGACATCTACAGACATGAAGAAAATCTTTAATGATAAGATACTTGGCAGTGAGGTGACTTTCACTATTTCTGAGATTTTGGGCATCTCAAAATGAGAGTTTCAGGATCAGTTTCAGGAGGTCCTAAAGAGGAAAATACATGCATTGGCTACCATTGATACACAGGGAGTTTTGATTGGAGAGTTGGATGAGGATGAAGATGAGGTTATGGTTGATAATGCTTCTGTTTTGCCACAGGTAGAGAAGAAGGTTCGGCCTATGCATTATGCTGAAATTGATGAGCCTGTTTTGATACCGTGTAGTCACTTTTCGCGGAGCCATTGGGCTAGGGCAACTACAGAGACGATGGTAAAGATTGGAGAGAAACAGGTGCCTTATGTTGCATTGGTTGATCATGGTTCAAAGATTAATCTCATAGTTCGTGGAGTTTATGAGAGTAACAGATGGCCTATGGATGTAGAGCATGGGTGGCGTATGAGAGCCGCCAATAACACTGCAGGTGATTTGTACGCTGCCTGTCCTAGTGTCAGGGTATCTATTGGTGATGTAGAGGAGGATTTTCATTTCTTTGTGCAGGATTCATGCTCTTATCCCATAATTCTTGGTCAGCCATTCATCACAGAGATGTGCATGGAAACAAAGGTCATGGATGATGGATCTGCTTATGCACGGATTCGCAGTAAAGATGGTATGAGAGCAGTTCAGTTTATGACTGTATGTGTGAACCATGTTAGAAACAGGGATACTCTCAGAGATGCACCCTTACCCACTGTGAGGGATTCGGGTTTTCATTAGGTACCGCCGTTTCGCGAGACAACGATGGTACAGAGGAGAGGAGATTGGGGTTCTCGCCTCCTGGCAGCAGTGTTTTCTCCTCCGGTTATGTTGGGATTTCAGGAAACAGTTCGATGAGTTATCAGAAGACTTAGGTTGTCTAGAGCTGCCAGGCAGTATATATGTAGGAAGGAGAAAATTTTGAAAAATGCAGGAATTTTGGAGGATGATGAGCACATAGATGGTATGTATGACAGTGTGATTTGTGCAGATACGATGACAGAGATGGGAGATATGCTGAAAACTGATATGCTGAATTGTCATGGTAATGTATTAGTGCAGTCCCTGGATATGTTTCATGAAATTGCAGATTTTATGTCACAGATTGAGTCAGAGGCTGAGGTAACTCAGCAAAGAGTGTTGAGTGCTAAAGAAATTCAGCAAATAGAGTTTCCAGCTGGTTATGATCAGCTTTCAGAGAGACAGAGGGCTGAAAATTTTCAGCCAACAGAGTTTATTACTGAAATATTTCAGCATTCAGAGTTTGGGGCTGTTTCTATGCAGTCCATAGAGCAGAGGGCTGAGAATATTCAGCCATTGGAGTGCAGAATTGCTGATTTACAGCAAGGTTTATGTAATGCAGAAGAGTATAATGAAGCCAGGGTTGACACGAAATACAAAACTGTGGATAAGAAGATGAAGCCGGTTGTTGTACCGCTTCCATCTGACAGTGATCAGCAAATAGAGAGGGCTGCTAAACAACAAATTTTGAGGAATCCGGAGCATATTGGTCATAAATTTTCAGCAGAGACACTTGCTAAATTGAAAATTGGAAATGGTGATTTCTTATTACCCATAGAGAAGCAATGCTTTCAGGATATGCTTGAGCGTCATGGAAGGGGATTTGCTTTTGTCCCACATGAGATTGGATGTGTGAATCCTGATATTGTTGCTCCTATGGTCATTTTTACTATTCCTCATATCCCATGGAATCTTCGACCTATTCCAGTGCCTAAAGCACACTTGCCAAAGCTGATTGATTTATTGAATGAGAAAATCAGGATGGGAGTCCTTGAGCCTTCATCTGCACCATACTCAAACAGGTAGTTTACAGTTACAAAGAAGAATGGTACTCTTCGATTTATTCAGGACATGCAGCCAGTGAACAGAGTTACTATCAGGAATGTTGGTATAGGTCCAATTGTGGATGAGTTTGCAGAGGCATTTGCTGGACGTGCCATCTACTCTTTGGGTGATTTGTATTCAGGATATGATCAGTTTCAGCTGGCTTTGGAAAGCAGGGACATAACCACCATGAGAACTCCTATTGGGCTTGTCAGGATGTGTACCTTGCCTCAAGGTGCCACTAATTCTGTTGCGCATATGATGAATGCCATGCATAAGGTCCTTCGTGATTACATACCTCAACTTACTATGCCTTTCTTGGATGATGTGCCCATTAAGGGGTGTGCAGAAGAAGAGAAGAATGAGAGCCTAAATGAGCAGGGATGCAGATACTTTGTGGCTGATCATATTTCAGCATGTGAGAGGATTTTGGCCAGGTTAGAAGAAGTGAACTTGACACTTTCAGGGAAAAAATCTGTTTTTGGAGTGAATGAGGTTGTTATTATTGGGCATATGTGTGGATATTATGGCAGGAAACCCTCACCTTATAAGGTGAATGCTATAGGCATGATTGCACAGTATTGTTCTACTACTTCAGAGGTATGGAGATTCATTGGTGCTTGTGTGTTTTATATAATTTGGATACCTCATTTTGCACACATAGCAAATTTTTTGTATCAGCTGCTTCGAAAGGGGCAGAAATTCTATTGGGATGAGAGCCACACTAAAGCCATGCGGAAATTGAAGAAGTTATTGCAGAATGCTCCTACTCTCAGAAAAGTGGATTATAATTGTGATAGGCCTATTGTATTGACAGTTGACACTAGTCCAATTGGCATAGGTTGGGCTGTGGGTCAAGATGATGCAAATGGAAATAGGTATGCTATTCGGTTTGGGGCGAAAGTCCTAAACGAGAGACAGAGGATATATCCGCAAATCAAGAGGGAGTTATTGGGGATTGTCACGGCTCTCAAATGTGACAAGGAGTACTTTATTGGAGCTTCAGTTGTGGTAGAGATAGATTGTTTGCCATTGATTGGTATGATCACGAGTTGCTCTACTCCGGATATAGCTATGTTGAGATGGATTGCATACATTAAGTCATTAAATCCGGAATTTAAACACATAGCAGGGAAGGATAATCCAATGGCAGATATGTTGTCTAGAGCCAGATATGATGATGAGGAGACTCTACTTGCAGAAGAGGATGATGCATAAATTTCAGCCACTATGGTTGATCATGTTTGTCATGTCTATGATATTGTGGCTTTCATAGAAGAACTTTATGTTGGAGATTGGTTGCAGATTGGCAGGTACCTTAGTACACTAAGCAAAAGAGATGAATGGACAGATGAAGAGTTCAAGAAGATCAAAAGGAAAGCCTATGGTTATTTTCTCAAGGACGGATTTCTTTGGAAGCATCCGAAGAAAAGAGGTGGATTACCTTTGCGGGTTGTCTGTGATAGAGAGACACAGTTACAGGTGATGAGGGAGTTTCATGAGAGTCCTTGGGCTGGTCATAGAGGAGTGTGGGCTACTGATGAGAAAATCAAGGAGAAATATTGGTGGAAAGGCATGTATAGAGATGTTTCTCACTTTGTTGAGACTCGCAGAGACTGCCAAATGTATTCAGTAGTGCGTCATCGAGATGAGCTTCATCCGACCTATCCACTATGCATTCATTATAAGTGGGTAGTTGATTTGGTTACCATGCCTATGGGTCTATGGCAGATGAGATACATTGTTTTGGCTAGAGAGGATCTTACTAATCATGTTGAGGGCAGATCTTTGAGAACAAAGACCACTAGTGCAGTGTGTAAGTTCTTATTGGAGGAAATTTTCTACAGGTATGGTTGTGTGGGTAAGATCACTGCGGATCGTGGTGAATTGGATGCAGATGAAGCTAGGGAGTTTTTCTCTCAGCTAGGAATCAAATTGGCTCTAACCACAGCATATAATCTAGAGGGAAATGGAAAGAGGGCATCCGCCGATAGTGAAAGCATTAGTCAAAGCATGCGGAGGATGGATTGGAGAATAGCCAAGACTTCTACCATTTGCTTTATGGGCTGATCGTACGACTCATAGTGTTACCATAGGATATATGCCTACAGAGTTGATGTATGGTCAGAAACCTGTTATGCCGATTGAGACTTGTGCTTTGACTTGGTCAGTTTTACCTTGGCAGGAGGATTTGACGAGAGAGGAGCTCTTAGCTCTTCGGATTCGACAGTTGGAGAGGAGACCTGAGGATATTCAGCTAGCTATTGACAGGTTGAAGGTTGCTAGACTAAGGAATAAGGACAGGTTTGACAGCAGGCATCGCTTGCGGCCTAGAGCAATAGAAGAGGGAGATTGGGTATTGGTGTTTGATAGCAGTCTTGAAAATCAGCATACTGCACTTCGGAAGATGGTGAAAAGATGGTTTGGCCATACATAGTCAGACATGTCTTTGATAATGCAACATATGAGCTGACAGAATTGGATGGGACAGTGCTTAGAGTGCCTATTGCTGGAAAAAGAATCAAGATTTTCAAGAAAAGAGATGATGAGGATTATGCATTGGAAGAATTTTCAAGAGAAGAGCAACGACAAGAAACTCCAATGGAAGAGACAGATGATATGACAGATAATCTTGTTGATCTACCGAAAATGCATAATGAAGAGATTGATCTGTTTGTGGATCTTGATGATAACGATCATGGGTAGTTGGCCCATCCGGAGGATGCGCAGGATTAGAGGGGGTGGATGTCGTATTGCTGCGCATTCGAGGTGTGAAAACCACCCAAAAATTGTGTGTGTGATTTGCTACTTTGTATATACTTAGTTGTTGTGTTTACATTTATTTTCTGCGCATGAGTATAGTGAGGAGGAGTTAGAGGCATAGTGGTGAACATGATGAGATGCTTTCAGCCTATGTTGATACATGTTGCTGTAAAAAGGTCTGGAACCATTGCTTGCCAAAATCCATCAGCACTATTGCTCGTAGACTCAGCAGAGGGGAGCCATTGACAGTAGGATGGATTCACGGTTTGAGCTCAATGACTGAGGCTGCTCCATCTGTGGCAAGACATGTTGTGGCAGGGCTGAATTACTTGATGACATTGTTCAAAGTTGCTTTCCTGTTGCTAATTGAGCTTGGAGTGTTTCCTTTGATGTGCGGGTGGTGGTTGGACATATGTACTCTAAGCCTGTGGGACGGGATTTAAGGAACACATTGTGTCAATTTCAGATTGTGGTTATTCTGTTCAGTATTTTCACGGTGACCTTTTGGTGTTGCATTGTAACAGAAACCGATTGTGTTGTTGTGGATGATAAGGATCTTATTCCATGGCAGGCGGTATGAGGAATTCAGGAGTCTTATTAAATTTGCTCCATTGAGCTATGCCTATATTGGGCTATCTTGGAATAGGCAAAAGTAGCTTATTTTGCGGGACGAAAAGGAAGGAAGATTACGCTAATCTGGAGGGAAGAGGAACGATACTCTGCGCTGGACAGAAGGAAGGAAAAATAGCTTTTTCAATGGAGGCTGACAAGGAGGAGGGAAGCATTAGTTTATGACACTCCAGATGGTATTAGAGAACTATAATATTCCTCCATCCATGGCAATTAAAAAGGGACATGTAATGTTGTCCCTTCTGATTTCGGAAAAGCACAAGGTAAAAAACATGGACATTTACTTAGAGCCTTTGATTGAAGAGTTAGAAATGTTATGGGAAGGTATTGAGGTGCAAGATACAAGCGCATCTACATCCTCTAGATATTTCACATTGAAGGCCATGTTGTTGTGGACCATGCATGACTTTCCAAGATACGGAGAGTGTTCAAGTATATGTATATAACTCTATATTTGAAATTCAAGACTTGAATCAATTACATTTTATTAATTCACTTGTTTGTTCAGGTTTAACCACATCACGATATCATGCATGTCCTATTTGAGGTCCATCTCTAGTTTCCTCTAGGCCGGCACGTTTAAAGAAGGTTATCTACGACAATCATCATTGATTTCTTCCTATTGACCATCCCAAATATGTTCTCCCTACTAATGGAATGACTCCATAATCTCTAACCATTCGAGATTGGAAGGAGAGATGGATTAATGCCGACACCCATCCTCCACTCGGCATGAGTCGGTAAGAAGTGCATTTCTCTCGATTGACTCTAAAGTATTTAGCATGATGAATTTTTTACATAATATATTGTTTGTTTGTTAGGTTCTCTATATTTTTTCATCTTCCGTACTGGTCTAAACTCAAGATCAATCACCTGTTGGACCCCATGCACATATTTAAAAATGTTATATCTATATTATGGGATCACTTGATAGGGGCTCGTGATTTAGTCAATGTAAGGGAGGATTTACGTAACATTGTGTAACGTGTCCCCTAGTATCATCCAAGACACATCTTAGTAGTCCATCGGAAAGGATGTCTAGAAAGCTCCGCCCGGCACTCCCGTGGAATGTTACGGGTTTTATGATCTAGGTCATTCCGCATCTTCCACGTAGCAGAAGTATCATGGCCGTTCCCACTTAGGATCGACTGGAATTAGGGTTTTCCTGATGGGTCATCAGCTAACAACAACTAGCGTCAGACCCAAGCGAACTACTTTACGCAGAAACGCCAGGTCCGAAGCGGATTCACGTCACACTTGCTTCAAGGAGAATGGGAATCGAGAGGGATGCAAAGCTCAACCTCTCTGCCATAAGGCATAGTCCCATTGTGTTCCCCTAAAACAACGTAAAATGGGTAAGACGTAACTCTATGTCATCATTTTCACTATTCTTTTTTATGATGATTTCATTCCGCTGTTCTTCGAGATTTTTGAGAAAAGTTCCCGGCTAACCAAGACCACCCAACCGTAGGATGGACCCATGGCCCATCCTCTGCACTTTCCTCGGCTTGTTTTAGTTATGTAATTATCTAACACATTAATTTGACATATAACAATCAACTTCTTTAATTAACCTTCTTAAGCACTGGTTCCTTCACGTAATCTTATCACGTGACATAGAAAAGCAACATCAAGCAAGTTCTTTTAACATTTTATCATTTTATCTTTGAAATACAAGGAGTTCCACCCGTAGGCTTTTCCATAATCTGCCCGAAGGCTAACCATTAATCTCCAGGGATCACTATTCCAAGCTTTCGCCCGTCAACTAGTATGCAGCACTCCTTCCCAAGGTCTCTCGTAACTTGGTAATATCTCTTACATTCTGGTGTAGGGCATACCTGACTTGGTTAACCCTAAGGTACCTTAGATATGCTAGTTTCTAGTTTATAACTTTCCTTATTTAGAAGGATATCCAAAAATACGTCTTTTTGCAAGATAACTTGCGTAAGGATCTGCCGTCCTTGATGAGGGTTTTTCCCTTTTCTCCTTGTGAATCAATCACAAAATGATTTCATACATGTTGCGCAAGTCCTGCAATGTAATAATCTGTTTAGATTCTTTAAGCTGACGAATGTGAGGCCTAGGGTTTCTTCATTTAAGAAGCTTAGGGACAAACCCTAGTTTCTTATCTTTATGAATTTATTGTCACTACAGTAAGGAAAGTAGTCAAGTGTTTAGGGTATGAATGTTTCTATGTTTAGATTGGTTTAGTTAACTTTTGGAAGGTAATATTAATCGTCTTGTCACGGTTTTACTATCCTTGTGACAATTTACTTTCCCAATCAATACAGTTTAATTTGGCATATAGCATAATGCCAAGGTGATGCAAAGAGCGACAATACTCCTAGGGACAAAAAGGCCTAGCTGTGAAATTGGTGTATACACACTTTATTAGTCCCAAGTCCTCAAATAGCAGGGGAAAAGTGTTAATAAAGTGTCATCCAGCAATCCCCTTTTACATTTTCTTTCCAAATGAATTCGTATATCTAATTTTTATACTTGTTAATTCCTAGCATTTAACTTCCGCCTCCTTTAAAGTTGAAATCATGCCAAATAACAACAATTTCCTTGCTAAGATGTGCAACTAGCAAAGATAACTCCCTAGTAATTTGAGCATTGAAGAAACCTTTCTTGAATTTAGCTATTTACCATGAATCATTGCGATAGGGAATAAGAATAATGGTGCAAGATATAATTTCAACACTTTAGGAATATATTACTATAGTAAATGGTTAGTCTTGCTTGTAATTTTATAATGCTTGATGCAATTTGAAGAATGCTAAGTTGTATACATTGTCATTCATAAGCTAACTCCTTCATTTAAAAATAACTCGAACAAATATATCCTATCCTTAACAATTTTTCTTTGCATCATCGACTTAAAACCGAATTAACACCAAGAAGAAAAAACCTGGCTTTGAGGTGAGATATCCACATGGATACCGGGAGATGACCCTCCCGCAGCTACACCTTGGACTTTCTTCGGCGGCATCGTAATTCGAATGTGAGATAGCCTTTTCCTTTTTCTTCTTGGAATTCCACTGTCTTCTCCTTCCTTTTCTTTTTCTTTTTCCCACTCTTCCTCCTTCACTCCCTCATTTCACTCCCTCTACTTCCCTCCCTATCTTTTATCTCACGGCTATTTCTTCCTTACGGGATACCATACGAGGCCATGATGATGAATTGGATTTTTAGGACATGGGAGTGTGTGGACACTGGCTTGTTTGATAAAACTAAGAACACAAAGCTCAACTAAGAGAGCACTTGCACAAAAATATCTAAAAAGTGAGTGAAGGAATTAATGCAAGAGAATGGAAGTCCGCAAGGTAGCCTAAGGAGAGAGTAGGTCTATGGGTGTGACTTGAATAGTCTAAAGAGCTAAGAGGGGGAAAAAGAACAAGTGCTTAGGGGGGAAATTAAAACTGGGCGGGGAAACAAGGGGGCTTAGGGGGGGATTTAAAACCCGGGAGGGGAAACAAGGGGGCTTAGGGGGGGAATTTAAAACCCGGGAGAGGGGAAAACAAGGGCTTAGGAAGTCCACCTTGGAATCTTCGAAGGAGCTTCCTGGAAGGGCCACGTGGGGGGGGGGGGAGAATTGACTCCCCTAGGTGATGATGGCTAGGAGGTGGATTGTATCAATGTGGCGTGCGGCCTTCAGGCGGCGGAAGGGTTGGAGACAATATGTCTTTTAAGTGTAAACCAGAAGTAAC